>NC_092340.1:375020000-375027500 GCF_046630445.1 Rutidosis leptorrhynchoides | reverse complement strand
ACCACTGAACCCTAAATACTCCACAAGACTACTCACTGGTATATAAAAGCAGTATAATCCATATAATGAAATGGATTCTGAGCTATAAATCAACACTACATTAAACAAGCTCAGACTGCAACAGTAAACCCTAATATCAGTTTGACCAGAAAAGGTCAAACTAATAAAAATAACCAAATTCAGATTATCAGACCTGATAGGTTGACCCCAAAAAGTCAACCAAGCCTGCAATTTGAAATTAATCATTAACACCACCACAAGAGTTGACCTTATAAGACTAATTAGGTCAAAATTCCATACTTCTGCAGCAATAACAGGTTGACTATAACAAGTCAACCAATGATCAGTTAGGTAATAACACATTAGGGAAATTGTTACCAAGAACAGAATTACCCTCAAGAAGACCAATCTTCCAAATATCAGCAATAATTATAGACTGTGTAGAAGGAAGAATCTTCAAGCCACACAACCTCAAACGAACAACTTCAAAGATAGCTTTAATGAGCACCCCAGCAGATCTATGCTTGTCTTGATAAATTCTGAAGTTTCTTTCAGACCAAAGCATATAAATGATAGCAGCAAACACAAGCCTTCTAATGACACTCCATAAAGACTTATTACATCTTTTAATAGCAACGAGATTAGCCACATAGGACCAAGAAATGCCACCACTAACAATAATGTCAATGATATCATCCATCTTTGCCTTACCCTTAAAACCCTGCCACACCTCCTTTGTATAAATACAATCAATAAACAAATGGGTATGAGAATCCCTAACTTGCTTGCACAGAGGGCAAACCTGATTATGTTGCAAACCCCAATTCTCCATTCTATCTTGAGTACTAAGTCTGCCATTCACAGCTAGCCATAACATGAATGCATGCCTTGGGATGTTTTGAGAGAACCACACCATTTTATGCCACAGAACATCAGACCTATCATCACATAAATCAAGCCAAGCAACACCTACAGAAAAATCCTTCAATACTCCATTCTTATCCCTCCATTTCACATGGTCATTAGCATTCAGGTTTATAATGGGATTATAGCAGGATAAAGAAACATCAAACTTTTCAATAAGATCATAAGGCCATAACCACTCACCTTCAACCAAAAGATCATTTAGCTTGCAATTTCTAGCCAAACCAGAACTGTTAATGTAAGGCTTACCAACAATAGAACACAAAGGGCCACTAGGGTGCCAGAAGTCAAACCAAAAGGAGGTATTTCTGCCATCACCAACAGAATGAAAAATATGCTTTCTAAGCACATCTCTCATATTAATAATCCCTCTCCAACAACTTGAAGCATTATAATCAATACCCATGTCCCAAAAGTTCTTGCCTTTAAGCTTGTTTGCATAAATCCACTCAACCCATAAAGACTTTTTAGAAGAAACTAAGTTCCAAACATGCTTTGCAATTAAGGTTTTGTTCCAGTTATGAAGAGGTTTAATACCAAGACCTCCTTGAGACTTAGCACAACATACATCCCTCCAAGCAACCTTTGCAATACCCTTACTCAAATCATAACCACACCATAAAAAATCTCTGAACAACTTTTCAAGATCAAATATCACAGACTTCGGGAGCATAAACATAGACATCCAATACACTTGTAGGGAGGATAAAACAGAATGTATTAACTGCAACCTACCAGCAAAGGATAAAACTCTATTCTTCCAATCTTTAATTCTCTTTTTTGCTTTATCAATTAAACTATGACAATCTTTATGGTAAAGCCTAGTAGTAATCAATGGTAAACCAAGATATCTAGCAGGGAAACTTCTAATATCAAAAGGCATTAAGCCACAAATACCCTGTTTGATATTACTAGCAACATTACCCATAAAGATAGTACTTTTATCAACATTGGGGACCAAACCAGAGTAATTAGAAAATTCATCAAGGCTATCTTTAAGTAGCCTAACAGAATTCAGCTTACTCTTGCAAAATAAAATAAGATCATCAGCAAAGCAAAGATGAGTAAGCTTTTGTCTTTTACAACCCGGATGGAACTTGAAATCACCTTTTTCCTTGATCTGCCTTTTAATACACAAGTTCAAAACCTCCATTACAAGAGTAAAGAGGTAAGGAGAAAGAGGATCTCCTTGCCTTAAACCTCTTTGACCTTTAAAGTATCCATATTGATCCCCATTAACAGAAACAGTAAAAGAAGGAGATGAAATGCAGGCCATAATCCATCTCACCATAATATCATGAAACCCAAAAAACTTTAAACTGTTTTCTAGGAAAGACCAGTCCACAGTGTCATAAGCTTTTTTGATATCTACCTTAAAAGCACACCTGCCCTTACCCTTCTTCCAATTATAACCCCTCATTAGCTCTTGAGCAAGAAGCACATTGTCACTAATTTGCCTTTTTGGAATAAATGCAGATTGATTACTATCCACAACATCATCAAGACAGTTCTTAATTCTATTAGCAAGTATTTTACTAATGATTTTGTAAAGAACATTACAACAAGATATGGGTCTAAAATCTGCAACACTTTTAGGACATTGGCCTTTAGGAACCAAAGCAATAAGAGTAGCATTCACCTCTCCCAAAAGCTTACCATTAAGAAAAAATTCATGAACCGCAGCACAAACCTCATCACCAATGACAGGCCAAGCAGATTTAAAAAATTTAGAATTTAAACCATCTGGACCTGGAGATTTAGAATCATCTATGTCCCACAAAGCAGCTTTAACTTCTTCTTTTTCCACCATTCTAATCATATCAAAGGCATTTTGAGGGGATATCTTATTAATGAAAAGGTCATCAGGCCTCAAGAAATTAGAAACATTATGCTTTTTACCAAGCAACTCAGTATAAAACTTAACAAACTGATCAGGAACTTCATTCCCTTTAAAAAGAATACCATTCACATCTTCAATAGCTTCAATTCTGTTTCTATTAAGTCTAGCCTTCATAACCTTATGAAAATAAGCAGTATTCTGATCACCTTCTTTCAACCACTCAACTTTAGTTCTTTGAATAAGTAATCTCTCTTCATCAATGGAGGCTTCTTTATAAGCTTTAAAGTAAGTTTTCTCCTCTTCTCTAAGTTCTTGGTTATCAGGATCATTCATAACATCAGTTTGAACTCTTTCCAATTCAACCTTTAATTTTCTAACTTTATCAAAGACATTACCCTTTTCTCTTCCAAATCCCCTTAATTTCTTCTTGACCATCTTCAACTTACTAACAACAGAGAACATTTTGTACCCTTGAACTTGTTGAGACCAAACAGATCCAATCAAAGGCAAAAACTCAGGCTTATAGGCTAAGTGGTTGCTAAACCTAAATGGTTTAACTTTCCTACTAGCCATATTAGGGATAGAAAGCAACATAGGGGTATGATCAGAAACATTGTGAGGCTGAAATTCCACATGAGCTCTAGGGTATTTATCCACAAAAGAATTAGAGCACATAGCTCTATCAATCTTCTTAAGTACACCTCTATCTTTACCCACAGCATGCATTTTTTGTACCCATGTAAAATGAAAACCAGATTGGTTTAGGTCTTCAACCTCAATATTTTCAACACACTCCCTAAAGTCATTCATTTCACTAGTAACAACAGAAGAACCAGTGGACTTATCCTCAGGGTTTAAGCTGACATTAAAATCCCCAATTATAAGCCATTCTGCATCTTTAACCACACCTTTATGAATAACTAAATCTTCCCATAATTGCCTCCTTTCCATATCATCATTAGAAGCATAAATAAAAGAGCAAAAAAATCTTTTATTACTGTTATGTTGTTCAACACAACAGTGAATAACTTGATTGGTTGAATGAAGAATATTGCATAACACTTCATTTGAATCCCAACCAATCATAATTCTAGTCCTACCAGAACACTTACTACTATTATCACCCCATTGCCAATCACCAAAAACTTTATTAGCAGCTTTATTCATATTTTTTGTGAGAATTTTTGTTTCAACCAAACCACAAATACTACATCCACTATCTACAATAACTCTTCTAACATCCTTCTGCTTAGAGACTTCATTAAGCCCCCTCACATTCCAACACAATAACTTAAACATTGGAAACAGGCTTAGAAAAATCAGAAACAGGATGCCCCTGCCCTGATGAACTAACCCTCAAAACATCCTCATTAACAAATGTTGTAGTCTCATCATCTTCAGACTCAACATCTTCTTCATCTTCAGAAGCTATTCCAGACTCAATCCCTGCAATTTCACATTGAGCTTTAAAATATCTAAGTTCATTATGGTTCCAAGAAGCAATTGTTTCTACACCAGGCATTAACTTCTTATTAACCATGGAAAGAATAACTGCTTTTTGAGTGTCCCACAACTGCCAATGTTCATCAAATTCAACCATATTATTATCATTACCATCATCATCTTCCAGAGCAGCATAAGCATTACTAGTCTCAATACTATTACTTAAATTCACCTTTTTATTATTTCCTTCACCAACAATACCCTTACCCTTACCCTTAAATTCACCTATTGTAGATAGTGGATGTAGTATTTGTGGTTTGGTTGAAACAAAAATTCTCACAAAAAATATGAATAAAGCTGCTAATAAAGTTTTTGGTGATTGGCAATGGGGTGATAATAGTAGTAAGTGTTCTGGTAGGACTAGAATTATGATTGGTTGGGATTCAAATGAAGTGTTATGCAATATTCTTCATTCAACCAATCAAGTTATTCACTGTTGTGTTGAACAACATAACAGTAATAAAAGATTTTTTTGCTCTTTTATTTATGCTTCTAATGATGATATGGAAAGGAGGCAATTATGGGAAGATTTAGTTATTCATAAAGGTGTGGTTAAAGATGCAGAATGGCTTATAATTGGGGATTTTAATGTCAGCTTAAACCCTGAGGATAAGTCCACTGGTTCTTCTGTTGTTACTAGTGAAATGAATGACTTTAGGGAGTGTGTTGAAAATATTGAGGTTGAAGACCTAAACCAATCTGGTTTTCATTTTACATGGGTACAAAAAATGCATGCTGTGGGTAAAGATAGAGGTGTACTTAAGAAGATTGATAGAGCTATGTGCTCTAATTCTTTTGTGGATAAATACCCTAGAGCTCATGTGGAATTTCAGCCTCACAATGTTTCTGATCATACCCCTATGTTGCTTTCTATCCCTAATATGGCTAGTAGGAAAGTTAAACCATTTAGGTTTAGCAACCACTTAGCCTATAAGCCTGAGTTTTTGCCTTTGATTGGATCTGTTTGGTCTCAACAAGTTCAAGGGTACAAAATGTTCTCTGTTGTTAGTAAGTTGAAGATGGTCAAGAAGAAATTAAGGGGATTTGGAAGAGAAAAGGGTAATGTCTTTGATAAAGTTAGAAAATTAAAGGTTGAATTGGAAAGAGTTCAAACTGATGTTATGAATGATCCTGATAACCAAGAACTTAGAGAAGAGGAGAAAACTTACTTTAAAGCTTATAAAGAAGCCTCCATTGATGAAGAGAGATTACTTATTCAAAGAACTAAAGTTGAGTGGTTGAAAGAAGGTGATCAGAATACTGCTTATTTTCATAAGGTTATGAAGGCTAGACTTAATAGAAACAGAATTGAAGCTATTGAAGATGTGAATGGTATTCTTTTTAAAGGGAATGAAGTTCCTGATCAGTTTGTTAAGTTTTATACTGAGTTGCTTGGTAAAAAGCATAATGTTTCTAATTTCTTGAGGCCTGATGACCTTTTCATTAATAAGATATCCCCTCAAAATGCCTTTGATATGATTAGAATGGTGGAAAAAGAAGAAGTTAAAGCTGCTTTGTGGGACATAGATGATTCTAAATCTCCAGGTCCAGATGGTTTAAATTCTAAATTTTTTAAATCTGCTTGGCCTGTCATTGGTGATGAGGTTTGTGCTGCGGTTCATGAATTTTTTCTTAATGGTAAGCTTTTGGGAGAGGTGAATGCTACTCTTATTGCTTTGGTTCCTAAAGGCCAATGTCCTAAAAGTGTTGCAGATTTTAGACCCATATCTTGTTGTAATGTTCTTTACAAAATCATTAGTAAAATACTTGCTAATAGAATTAAGAACTGTCTTGATGATGTTGTGGATAGTAATCAATCTGCATTTATTCCAAAAAGGCAAATTAGTGACAATGTGCTTCTTGCTCAAGAGCTAATGAGGGGTTATAATTGGAAGAAGGGTAAGGGCAGGTGTGCTTTTAAGGTAGATATCAAAAAAGCTTATGACACTGTGGACTGGTCTTTCCTAGAAAACAGTTTAAAGTTTTTTGGGTTTCATGATATTATGGTGAGATGGATTATGGCCTGCATTTCATCTCCTTCTTTTACTGTTTCTGTTAATGGGGATCAATATGGATACTTTAAAGGTCAAAGAGGTTTAAGGCAAGGAGATCCTCTTTCTCCTTACCTCTTTACTCTTGTAATGGAGGTTTTGAACTTGTGTATTAAAAGGCAGATCAAGGAAAAAGGTGATTTCAAGTTCCATCCGGGTTGTAAAAGACAAAAGCTTACTCATCTTTGCTTTGCTGATGATCTTATTTTATTTTGCAAGAGTAAGCTGAATTCTGTTAGGCTACTTAAAGATAGCCTTGATGAATTTTCTAATTACTCTGGTTTGGTCCCCAATGTTGATAAAAGTACTATCTTTATGGGTAATGTTGCTAGTAATATCAAACAGGGTATTTGTGGCTTAATGCCTTTTGATATTAGAAGTTTCCCTGCTAGATATCTTGGTTTACCATTGATTACTACTAGGCTTTACCATAAAGATTGTCATAGTTTAATTGATAAAGCAAAAAAGAGAATTAAAGATTGGAAGAATAGAGTTTTATCCTTTGCTGGTAGGTTGCAGTTAATACATTCTGTTTTATCCTCCCTACAAGTGTATTGGATGTCTATGTTTATGCTCCCGAAGTCTGTGATATTTGATCTTGAAAAGTTGTTCAGAGATTTTTTATGGTGTGGTTATGATTTGAGTAAGGGTATTGCAAAGGTTGCTTGGAGGGATGTATGTTGTGCTAAGTCTCAAGGAGGTCTTGGTATTAAACCTCTTCATAACTGGAACAAAACCTTAATTGCAAAGCATGTTTGGAACTTAGTTTCTTCTAAAAAGTCTTTATGGGTTGAGTGGATTTATGCAAACAAGCTTAAAGGCAAGAACTTTTGGGACATGGGTATTGATTATAATGCTTCAAGTTGTTGGAGAGGGATTATTAATATGAGAGATGTGCTTAGAAAGCATATTTTTCATTCTGTTGGTGATGGCAGAAATACCTCCTTTTGGTTTGACTTCTGGCACCCTAGTGGCCCTTTGTGTTCTATTGTTGGTAAGCCTTACATTAACAGTTCTGGTTTGGCTAGAAATTGCAAGCTAAATGATCTTTTGGTTGAAGGTGAGTGGTTATGGCCTTATGATCTTATTGAAAAGTTTGATGTTTCTTTATCCTGCTATAATCCCATTATAAACCTGAATGCTAATGACCATGTGAAATGGAGGGATAAGAATGGAGTATTG
>NC_092340.1:374805000-375007500 GCF_046630445.1 Rutidosis leptorrhynchoides | reverse complement strand
CCCCTAACAACCTTAAACCCCTAACAACCCTAAACCCAAAACCCATAAACCCCTAACCTTAAACCCTAAACGCTAAACCCTAAACCCCTAAACCCCTAACCCTAAACCCCTAACCCTAAACCCCTAACCACCCTAAACCCTAAACCCTAAACCCTAAAACCTAAACCCCTCAAACCCAAACCCCTAAACCCCTAAACCCCTGAACCCTAAACCCCTGAACCCTAACCCCTAAACCCCTACCCCTAAACCCCTAAACCCTAAACCCCAAACCCAAACCCCAAACCCCTAACCCCTAAACCCTAACCCATAAACCCCAAACCCCAAACCCCAAACCCTAAACCCCAAACCCCTAAACCCTAAACCCCAAACCGCAAACCCCAAACCCCAAACCCCTAACCCCTAAACCCCTAAACCCCTAATCCCTAAACCCCAAACCCCAAACCCCAAACCCTAAAAACCTAAAACACTAAAACCCTAAAACCTAAACCCTAAACCCTAAACCCCAAACCCCAAACCCCCTAAACCCCTAAACCCCCTAACCCTAAACCCTAACCTCTAAACCCTAAACCCTAAACCCTAAACCCCAAAACCCTAACCCTAAACCCTAAACCCTAAACCCGAACCCTAAACCCTAAACCCCAAACCGAAACCCAAACCCGAACCCCGAAACCCCTAACCCGAAACCGAAACCCGAAACCCCAAACCCTAAACTCCTAACCCTAACCCCTAACCCCTAAACCCCTAAACCCTAAACCCGAAACCCGAACCCGAACCCCGAAACCCCTAACCCGAAACCGAAACCCGAAACCCCTAACCCCGAAACCCCTAACCCTAAACCCTAAACCCTAAACCCTAAAACCCTAAAACCCTAAAACCCTAAATCCCAAACCCCAACCCCAAACCCCAAAATCCCTAAATCTCTAAACCCTAAACCCTAAACCCCAAACCCCAAACCCCAAACCCCAAACCCCAAAATCCCTGAATTCCTAAAACCCTAAACCTAAACCCTAAACCCTAAACCCTAAACCCCTAAAACCCTAAACCCTAAACCCTAAACCCTGAACCCTAACCCCTAAACCGTAAACCCTAAACCCCCTAACCCCCTAAACCCTAACCCCCTAAACCCTAAACCCTAAACCCTAAACCCCAAACCCTAAACCCTAACCCCTGACCCCTAACCCTAAACCCTATACCCTAAACCCTAAACCTCAAACCCCAAACCCCAAACCTCAAACCCCAAACCCCAAACCCTAAACCCTAACCCCTAACCCAAAACCCCAAACCCAAAACCCCAAACCCTAAACCCTAACCCTAAACCCAAACCCCTAAACCCTAAACCCCTAAACCCTAACCCCTAACCCCTAACCCCTAAACCCTAACCCTAAACCCAAACCCCAAACCCCCAAACTCCCAAACCCCCAACCCTAAACCCTAAACCCTAAACCCTAAACCCTAAATCCCAAACCCCAAAACCCCAAAACCCCTAAACCCTAAACCCCTAATGAAAGGATCCGAAACTAATCATCCGGACATCGTCCATATAGATTAAAAACGAATTACAATAGTTGATAACATCGCGAGGTACTTGACCTCTATATGATACATTTTACAAACGTTGCATTTATTTCTTAAAGGCAATCTATTATTACATCGAGAGTTGACATATTAGCCTAACATTTTATAACAACCAAATGATCTAATCTGCCATTTTCATAACAATAGTCTTTAATGAACTTCAATGACTCGAATGCAACGTCCTTGTATCATAGCTTAAATGGTCCCAAGTAGTATCCTTAACATGAGCTAATGCACAGCGGAAGACTTAATTCGTACCTGAGAATAACATGCTTTAAAACGTCAACATAAAGTTGGTGAGATATATAGGTTTGATGCTAGCAGCGTTATAACAATGGACCACAAGATTTCGTATATAATCATTTCAATAAAAATATTCTAAGTGGTTGAGCACTTGGTAACCATACTTAACATTTAATCACGTCGCATATTCCCTTTAATATGAAATCTTACTACACCGTACCAAGGTGTAGTCGCAAAACGAAGTACTGTGCAACCGTTGAATACTGGTTGTCCAGTCCGGTTGGGGTTGTCAGGCCCGATAGATCTATCAACAGGATTCGCGTTTACAATACCGCTGTAAATATTAGTTACCAAGCTACAGGGAAGTATGCCAGTGGTACAACTCAACGTAGAATATATTTTTCAGTTACTTGTGTCCATAACGTAAAACATAAAATACATGTATTCTCATCCCGAAATATTTAGAGTTTAAAAGTGGGACTATATACTCACTGTTGTCTCGAAGATATATATATTTTTGACTTGGTCTTCCGGTTGATATCACGAACCTATCCATATATAATATATCAATATATTTTCATTTTAAACAAACATCTCGTATATATATTTATAATACTTTTAATACTTTGAATAATTCCTTAGTCCGTAGTTAGCGTTTCGATGTTAGTAATTCAATTTTAATGGTTCATTTTTAGATGTTTAATATACCCGCAATAAATAAACCCCCAACGAAATAAATAAAACTCCCATAAAACCCCATCGTATATGTGTTGGTCGAGATTAATCTTGACCCATGGTACCGGTGTTGTCAAATGACGTGTTGCGTACATAAAGTACCGGTGTTGTCAAATGACGTGTTGCATACAATCATGGGATCTTATGATTAATCTTCTCGTGTTGTTTACGGGTGATCCTGAACCATATGAAATTGAATTATGAGTACATATATATAAAATATCATGTTATCTTAGAAATATGTGATTTATATCTTTTTTTCCAATTGATCCCGTAGTTGAAATGATCTAGGATAACCAATTTTGTTTCGGTCATAGTTTCTTCGTTACAAGTCCGTTTTCGTTGATTCAAATTGCCATCTTCTTGGATCGAGTTCTTCTTTAAGACTATGAACTGTAAATACCTTGGTTTGTATTCAAAATCATACGGCATAAGTGAAACATTAGTGAAACATATGAAGTTAAACATTTTGTTACAAAAAAAAAAAATCATTTAATGACCATTTTTCTAAAAATACTTATACTTTGAAAAACCAAGTTTTACCTTATTAAATTAGCATATATTTAAGTTATATTACAGGTCTTGAAGTATTTTAAAAGTTAAGTTAGAAGGATCTATTTAGTTTGCAAACAAGTTTGAAAACATTCAAACTATGTTCTTGTTGTTAAACTTTTGTACCACAAAATAAGATAGCTATATATATATGAATCGAATAAGGTTATGAACATAGATACTACCTCAAGTTCCTTGGACAAGGTTGCTGTAAAAGAGGAGTAAGAAGCTAGAATCAAAAGGGTGATGGAAGTGGATGAAAGATTGGAAGTAAGTTTGTGTTCTTGGAAGGATTTCTTGAAGTGTTTTTGTATGGTTTTCTTATGGTGTTTAAGTAAGGTTTTTGAAGCTAGATCTTCATGGAACTTTGCTGAATGTTTATGGAGTTTAATGTTCTTGAGAGTGTGGGTGTTTTTAGCTAGAGAATGGAAGTAAAAATGAAACAAAATGAGGATACATATATACTCCTAAAAGAATGTTTATGTAGTAGACATGGACAAATTTTTAGTTTGTATTTTTGTAATTAGTCTTACAATCATTCAAAAGTAATTACCTTATACATAAGGCATGAACAAGGACTGGTTAGGTGGTGATTTGATGTGTATATACCAATAGTAAATACGTATAGAAGCTAGGTATGATACGAGTACAAATACTCTAGATATACGTATAGAAATTTTGTGAAAAATGGAATGAGGATTCAAATATAGCTATCTTTTGTGAATACACTTATATGATTTTATGTATTTAAGTCTTTAAAAGTGATTAAATACATTACTTATACGATATATGTATAAACATTATAAGTCTTAAGTATTTATGTCAAATAACGTTATGTATAGTTATCGTTTTGAAAACTTAAGTTAGTAGTTTCAAAATATACTTATAACTTATTGTTATTAATACAAAATGAGATATTAAAACATTCATTAATCATGTTAAATATGTATATATACATATATATACACAAACGTATAATTATCATATATTGTATAGTTCGTGATATCGTCGGTCAAACTAGACGGTCAAACGTTGTGTAAAACTCTTTTCGGAAATATAAATCTCGACAATTTGGATTACTTATCATGTTGGTAAGTTTTAATTTATGTAAATATTAATCTTATAAGTATAGAACGATCGAAAAAAAATGCGGGTCAACTTTAGGGTTTTTGCTTATCGTGTCGGAACCATATAGAGATTAGAGTTTAAATTTGGTCGGAAATTTCCGGGTCGTTACAGTACCCATCCGTTAAAGAAATTTCGTCCTCGAAATTTGGTAGAGGTTGTCATAAATAACCATAGGAATGTTTTCATGACGAATATGAGGTAATAATGAAATTTTATCATTATTGAAAGATTTAGATAAAACGATTTGGTTATGTGAGACGCACGAGCGAAGCTATCACAAAAAAAAAAATGAAATGAGTAAATATGGAATCGTTTTTAATCGATGACGTGGTTTAGAATTGATTTCCGGGATTTAAGGGATTTAGGAAAAATCTTACGTAATAAGATTTGGTTATTCGGCGATCAGAATCTTCTTTGATTTAATGCGGTAATCTGTTTTGATTTCTCTGTCGGATATTTCACTATAAATCCACCCCTTCGTTTCCTTATTTTTCACAACTCGCATCTTCTACTCTTTCTCCTTAATTCCTACTTTAAGGTATCCTTTGAAATGCTTCATCCCGTTCTGATTTTTGTTATACTTCTAACTTTTATATCTTTCATTCTTCTCTTCCATCTACCGCCAGAAGAATCTATTCACTTTTATGATTTTCTTGGAATTATAATGTTTCTAATTCTCCCGTGTCTTTACGTCGCCATACGTATTGATGTACATGGTTTGTAGTTTCTGGGTGGTTGTTGGGTTTGATATCTTTCCTTATACTTCGATGCTCCTGCTTCTGTTTTCCATAATCATTGTCATCCATAGTTAATATTCTCTCCTATTTGCTGTGATCTATACCCCAAATTTCTATTTTGGGACTTTGTCCCTTCGTTTCTTCTTCCCGTCCTTGAGTCAAGCGATCAATAGTTCGGAATTCGTAGGTATAAAATTTGGAATGAACCTAGCTATTGGTTTTAGAATAAAATTGTAATGGCACGATCTTGATTCGTTAAATTACTCGAATATTCCGGAAAAATAGAACTATCAAGGTGATACGTTCTAATATGTTTGGAGACTTGATAGAATGTAAGAGCCGTGTAACATGGCACATGATGACGGTACTGTGAATCATCACATTCCATTAGAAACTTAACATGACTTACTGTAATATAATGAAGTTGATCAAGTTTCATTATATTATACTAATTCATGTATCAGTTCCCAACACTACTTCAAAACATTCCTATTTTAAACTTGAAGGTTTTAGAACTTAGAAACTAACACAGTTTCTTTTATATTGTAACGCAGATATTACGGAGAAATACATGATTTTGGATAAGAACAGTTGTGAGAATATCTCCAGAAATATGGAGGATATGTATAACAAAAGATATGAAGATATCTTATAATATCTAAGATAAGATGATGATGAAGAATATCATCGGGAAAGGTTTAGGATAAGGGGTAGGTTTTTTTTTTACTAATGGTTTCAGCAAGCACTGAATCGTTTGAATCCTTTGAAAGCAGATTCAGTTCTTGTGATTTATCTACATCCTCCTTCATACTTTGCTCAATCCGTTTTCCAGTTCCAACTCTCCTCTTTTTCTAAGCTTTACCAATACAATGTACTTCATCATTAAACTTTTGACTGTTAAAGTCGTTTACAGTTTTTTTTTTTTTTTTTTTTTTTTTTTTTTTTTTTTTTTCTGCTTCTTCAGCATTTCAAGAACTACTTCATAGTCCAGGATGTTTTTCAGAACTTCACATTCGAAAAATGTAATTCTTAGGGATAGTCGTTCTCGGTATAACTGGGAGAATTTCTACGAGATTTTCAAAATACTGATTGCGGGTTTCGCCAAAGAGATAACGAGTTGCTGGTACGTCTGCTGATGATGTTGTGAAAAAGGTTCTCCGGTAACAACGTCGAAAGGACAAAGTATAAATATCGAGATTATAATAGGAGTAGTCTCACTGAGAAGTCGAAGTGGAGCTGTGACAAAATTAGCTTCTTGAAAAGGAATCGTATGATTGTTTTTGATAATGAATGATAAGGAATTCGACGCGGATACGTTTTAACTATAACTTCGGTTTCGAAAATTTTTCAGGTGCATCACTGTATGCATAAATCTTTCTTCCGTAAACGAGGTGCGGCTGGTTCAACTTCTCGATCGAGGTGTTTTCAAGAATCATGAAAAGATTTGAATGAGGATTATAATTGTCGAAGTACAAATGAGGTTTAGGATGAAATCAAGTGGCAAAATTGAAGAATTGTTTAGTTTCATATGTTATAATCAACATTTTATTTCATTTTAATTGTCCAATGTTTCTTCTTTATGCCACTTGTTGGATTTGGATAGGTAAAAAAAAAATTCAAATATGAAATTTAAATGGAAATGGTTATTCTGGGGTGAACGGATACGTATATCGATGGTTGTAAGTAAAATAACAAATGACCGTTGAATCAGATTCAAGAATGTACAATATAACTTATTAATGTGAATTCTAAATATTCCTCGGGTACTACCCACCCGTTAAAATATTTTCATCATTATTAGTTTGTACGAAGGAATTTTTAATTACTATCTTTATGAAAATATACTTGCATATATATTTTCTTCAGAGATAATCATAGATTTAATGAGTCAATAAGATAATAAACTCATTTGATTTATCGTTAATTCTAGATTACATAATCTCTAAGACTTTAGAAATTACATAATCGTCATACGATACGTAAAGCGAAGATAATCGATGTAGAACGATATATAGAACGAAGATCATACTCGAAGTACAGATATTGAGTCGTGTGATGTTGATATTCGAGATACAGATTGTGATGTTGAGATTTTGGGGGTGACAAGAGTACTGTCGGCGTTGATGATGGTGGTATAGATTATGCTGCTGGTGCTGCTGCTGGTGTTTGTAACCTTCGCACCGTATTTTCTAAAGCCACTACCCGAGCGCGAAGCTCGTTGACTTCTTCTATTATACCGGGATGATTGACGGTTGGAACGAGCGAATGAACAAGATTCGAAATATGGGATAGTATGTAATCATGACGAGATACTCTAGAAATGAGCGAGAAAATGGTGTTTCGAATAGGTTCACCGGTAAGTGCTTCAGGTTCATCGTTAAGAGGACAATTTGGTGGATGGAATGGATCACCTTCTTCTTGCCTCCAGAGATTTAGT
This sequence comes from Rutidosis leptorrhynchoides, assembly GCF_046630445.1. Taxonomy (NCBI): domain Eukaryota; kingdom Viridiplantae; phylum Streptophyta; class Magnoliopsida; order Asterales; family Asteraceae; genus Rutidosis; species Rutidosis leptorrhynchoides. The sequence continues at coordinate 375,000,093 of NC_092340.1, read as the reverse complement.
ATATTACGAACCCATCCCCAATTCATCCAAAATAGATGATGGGAAATTGGTTGATCCATTCCGGTGACGCTGTTCTCGGAGCTCGAATGGAAATCCATATCGGCGTAGCTATCGAAGTCGGAGGAATTCGAACTGGATGAAGAATCCATCTTGTATAGTCGGAGAAGTGAATTTTTGGTTTGGAATAGATTATAGGAGTTGGGTTTGGTACTCTTCAATACATAATTTACATATGTATATATAATATCAAAATCCCATGAATTACGGAGAATCTTTGAAATACGTCAGGCAATGTCTATAGTAACAGATACGCTAAGATATGAATTTTGTCTATACACTATCGATGCACTAAATGCAGTAAGACGTGTCTAGACTTAAGAATGATAAGCAGGCAGTTCCCTAAGGATGATAAGCAGATGATTTCCGACTAGGATTGATAAGTAAAACTTTTGACAGGCAGACACGGTCAAAGTCCAGACTTACTTAATGTATCCTAACAACTACCAGTTAGACACACTAATGCAAGGCCTGGTTCGCTAAGACCAACGCTCTGATACCAACTGAAAGGATCCGAAACTAATCATCCGGACATCGTCCATATAGATTAAAAACGAATTACAATAGTTGATAACATCGCGAGGTACTTGACCTCTATATGATACATTTTACAAACGTTGCATTTATTTCTTAAAGGCAATCTATTATTACATCGAGAGTTGACATATTAGCCTAACATTTTATAACAACCAAATGATCTAATCTGCCATTTTCATAACAATAGTCTTTAATGAACTTCAATGACTCGAATGCAACGTCCTTGTATCATAGCTTAAATGGTCCCAAGTAGTATCCTTAACATGAGCTAATGCACAGCGGAAGACTTAATTCGTACCTGAGAATAACATGCTTTAAAACGTCAACATAAAGTTGGTGAGATATATAGGTTTGATGCTAGCAGCGTTATAACAATGGACCACAAGATTTCGTATATAATCATTTCAATAAAAATATTCTAAGTGGTTGAGCACTTGGTAACCATACTTAACATTTAATCACGTCGCATATTCCCTTTAATATGAAATCTTACTACACCGTACCAAGGTGTAGTCGCAAAACGAAGTACTGTGCAACCGTTGAATACTGGTCGTCCAGTCCGGTTGGGGTTGTCAGGCCCGATAGATCTATCAACAGGATTCGCGTTTACAATACCGCTGTAAATATTAGTTACCAAGCTACAGGGAAGTATGCCAGTGGTACAACTCAACGTAGAATATATTTTTCAGTTACTTGTGTCCATAACGTAAAACATAAAATACATGTATTCTCATCCCGAAATATTTAGAGTTTAAAAGTGGGACTATATACTCACTGTTGTCTCGAAGATATATATATTTTTGACTTGGTCTTCCGGTTGATATCACGAACCTATCCATATATAATATATCAATATATTTTCATTTTAAACAAACATCTCGTATATATATTTATAATACTTTTAATACTTTGAATAATTCCTTAGTCCGTAGTTAGCGTTTCGATGTTAGTAATTCAATTTTAATGGTTCATTTTTAGATGTTTAATATACCCGCAATAAATAAACCCCCAACGAAATAAATAAAACTCCCATAAAACCCCATCGTATATGTGTTGGTCGAGATTAATCTTGACCCATGGTACCGGTGTTGTCAAATGACGTGTTGCGTACATAAAGTACCGGTGTTGTCAAATGACGTGTTGCATACAATCATGGGATCTTATGATTAATCTTCTCGTGTTGTTTACGGGTGATCCTGAACCATATGAAATTGAATTATGAGTACATATATATAAAATATCATGTTATCTTAGAAATATGTGATTTATATCTTTTTTTCCAATTGATCCCGTAGTTGAAATGATCTAGGATAACCAATTTTGTTTCGGTCATAGTTTCTTCGTTACAAGTCCGTTTTCGTTGATTCAAATTGCCATCTTCTTGGATCGAGTTCTTCTTTAAGACTATGAACTGTAAATACCTTGGTTTGTATTCAAAATCATACGGCATAAGTGAAACATTAGTGAAACATATGAAGTTAAACATTTTGTTACAAAAAAAAAAAATCATTTAATGACCATTTTTCTAAAAATACTTATACTTTGAAAAACCAAGTTTTACCTTATTAAATTAGCATATATTTAAGTTATATTACAGGTCTTGAAGTATTTTAAAAGTTAAGTTAGAAGGATCTATTTAGTTTGCAAACAAGTTTGAAAACATTCAAACTATGTTCTTGTTGTTAAACTTTTGTACCACAAAATAAGATAGCTATATATATATGAATCGAATAAGGTTATGAACATAGATACTACCTCAAGTTCCTTGGACAAGGTTGCTGTAAAAGAGGAGTAAGAAGCTAGAATCAAAAGGGTGATGGAAGTGGATGAAAGATTGGAAGTAAGTTTGTGTTCTTGGAAGGATTTCTTGAAGTGTTTTTGTATGGTTTTCTTATGGTGTTTAAGTAAGGTTTTTGAAGCTAGATCTTCATGGAACTTTGCTGAATGTTTATGGAGTTTAATGTTCTTGAGAGTGTGGGTGTTTTTAGCTAGAGAATGGAAGTAAAAATGAAACAAAATGAGGATACATATATACTCCTAAAAGAATGTTTATGTAGTAGACATGGACAAATTTTTAGTTTGTATTTTTGTAATTAGTCTTACAATCATTCAAAAGTAATTACCTTATACATAAGGCATGAACAAGGACTGGTTAGGTGGTGATTTGATGTGTATATACCAATAGTAAATACGTATAGAAGCTAGGTATGATACGAGTACAAATACTCTAGATATACGTATAGAAATTTTGTGAAAAATGGAATGAGGATTCAAATATAGCTATCTTTTGTGAATACACTTATATGATTTTATGTATTTAAGTCTTTAAAAGTGATTAAATACATTACTTATACGATATATGTATAAACATTATAAGTCTTAAGTATTTATGTCAAATAACGTTACGTATAGTTATCGTTTTGAAAACTTAAGTTAGTAGTTTCAAAATATACTTATAACTTATTGTTATTAATACAAAATGAGATATTAAAACATTCATTAATCATGTTAAATATGTATATATACATATATATACACAAACGTATAATTATCATATATTGTATAGTTCGTGATATCGTCGGTCAAACTAGACGGTCAAACGTTGTGTAAAACTCTTTTCGGAAATATAAATCTCGACAATTTGGATTACTTATCATGTTGGTAAGTTTTAATTTATGTAAATATTAATCTTATAAGTATAGAACGATCGAAAAAAAATGCGGGTCAACTTTAGGGTTTTTGCTTATCGTGTCGGAACCATATAGAGATTAGAGTTTAAATTTGGTCGGAAATTTCCGGGTCGTTACACCTAACCCCCTAACCCCCTAACCCTAACCCCTAAACCCTAACCCCTAACCCCTAACCCCTAACCACTAAACCCTAAACCCTAACCCCTAACCCCTAATGAAATGTCTCGTTCTTATTGATTAAAAACGTTCCATATTAATTGATTTCGTTGCGATTTTTTGACCTCTATATGAGACGTTTTTCAAAGACTGCATTCATTTTAAAACAAACCATAACCTTTATTTCATCAATAAAGGTTTAAAAAGCATTACGTAGATTATCAAATAATGATAATCTAAAATATCCTGTTTACACACGACTATTACATAATGGTTTACAATACAAATATGTTACAACGAAATAAGTTTCTTGAATGCAGTTTTTACACAATATCATACAAGCATGGACTCCATATCTTTTCCTTATTTAAGTATGCAATAGCGGAAGCTCTTAATAATCACCTGAGAATAAACATGGTTAAAACGTCAACAAAAAATGTTGGTGAGTTATAGGTTTAACCTATATATATCAAATCGTAACAATAGACCACAAGATTTCAAATTTCAATATACATCCCATACATAGAGATAAAAATCATTCATATGGTGAACACCTGGTAACCGACATTAACAAGATGCATATATAAGAATATCCCCATCATTCCGGGACACCCTTCGGATATGATATAAATTTCGAAGTACTAAAGCATCCGGTACTTTGGATGGGGTTTGTTAGGCCCAATAGATCTATCTTTAGGATTCGCGTCAATTAGGGTGTCTGTTCCCTAATTCTTAGATTACCAGACTTAATAAAAAGGGGCATATTCGATTTCGATAATTCAACCATAGAATGTAGTTTCACGTACTTGTGTCTATTTTGTAAATCATTTATAAAACCTGCATGTATTCTCATCCCAAAAATATTAGATTTTAAAAGTGGGACTATAACTCACTTTCACAGAATTTTACTTCGTCGGAAAGTAAGACTTGGCCACTGGTCTATTCACGAACCTATAACAAATATGTCCATATATATCAAAGTATATTCAAAATATATTTACAACACTTTTAATACATTTTGATGTTTTAAGTTTATTAAGTCAGCTGTCCTCGTTAGTAACCTACAACTAGTTGTCCAACATTAGATGTATAGAAAAAAATTGATATATATTATCTTGAATCAATCCACGACCCAGTTGAAGTGACCCGAACTTTTCCATGTTTAGAACTTTTCCATGTTTATATATATATTAAATGAAATTGTTATTTACATGATTAAGTATTTCCAACATATTAAGCAATCAAACTTATTAAGACTTGATTAATTAAAATAGGTTTCATATAGACAATTGACCACCCAAGTTGACCGGTGATTCACGAACGTTAAAACTTGTAAAAACTATATGATGACATATATATGGTTATATATATAGTTAACATGATATTATGATAAGTAAATATATCATTAAGTATATTAATAATGAACTACATATGTAAAAACAAGACTACTAACTTAATGATTTTGAAACGAGACATATATGTAACGATTATCGTTGTAACGACATTTAATGTATATATATCATATTAAGAGATATTCGTACATCATAATATCATGATAATATAATAATTTAAAATCTCATTTGATATTATAAACATTGGGTTAACAACATTTAACAAGATCGTTAACCTAAAGGTTTCAAAACAACACTTACATGTAACGACTAACGATGACTTAACGACTCAGTTAAAATGTATATACATGTAGTGTTTTAATATGTATTCATACACTTTTGAAAGACTTTAAGACACTTATAAAAATACTTCTACTTAACAAAAATGCTTACAATTACATCCTCGTTCAGTTTCATCAATAATTCTACTCGTATGCACCCGTATTCGTACTCGTACAATACACAGCTTTTAGATGTATGTTGAAATGTCCCGTTCTTATTGATTAAAAACGTTCCATATTAATTGATTTCGTTGCGAGGTTTTGACCTCTATATGAGACGTTTTTCAAAGACTGCATTCATTTTTAAAACAAACCATAACCTTTATTTCATAGATAAAGGTTTTAAAAAGCTTTACGTAGATTATCAAATAATGATAATCTAAAATATCCTGTTTACACACGACCATTACATAATGGTTTACAATACAAATATGTTACAACAAAATAAGTTTCTTGAATGCAGTTTTTACACAATATCATACAAGCATGGACTCCAAATCTCGTCCTTATTTAAGTATGCGACAGCGGAAGCTCTTAATAATCACCTGAGAATAAACATGCTTAAAACGTCAACAAAAATGTTGGTGAGTTATAGGTTTAACCTATATATATCAAATCATAATAATAGACCACAAGATTTCATATTTCAATACACATCCCATACATAGAGATAAAAATCATTCATATGGTGAACACCTGGTAACCGACATTAACAAGATGCATATATAAGAATATCCCCATCATTCCGGGACACCCTTCGGATATGATATAAATTTCGAAGTACTAAAGCATCCGGTACTTTGGATGGGGTTTGTTAAGCCCAATAGATCTATCTTTAGGATTCGCGTCAATTAGGGTGTCTGTTCCCTAATTCTTAGATTACCAGACTTAATACAAAGGGGCATATTCGATTTCGATAATTCAACCATAGAATGTAGTTTCACGTACTTGTGTCTATTTTGTAAATCATTTATAAAACCTGCATGTATTCTCATCCCAAAAATATTAGATTTTAAAAGTGGGACTATAACTCACTTTCACAGATTTTTACTTCGTCGGGAAGTAAGACTTGGCCACTGGTTGATTCACGAACCTATAACAATATATACATATATATCAAAGTATGTTCAAAATATATTTACAACACTTTTAATATATTTTGATGTTTTAAGTTTATTAAGTCAGCTGTCCTTGTTAGTAACCTACAACTAGTTGTCCACAGTTAGATGTACAGAAATAAATCGATAAATATTATCTTGAATCAATCCACGACCCAGTGTATACGTATCTCAGTATTGATCACAACTCAAACTAAATATATTTTGGAATCAACCTCAACCCTGTATAGCTAACTCCAACATTCACATATAGAGTGTCTATGGTTGTTCCGAAATATATATAGATGTGTCGACATGATAGGTCGAAACATTGTATACGTGTCTATGGTATCTCAAGATTACATAATATACAATACAAGTAGATTAAGTTATGGTTGGAATAGATTTGTTACCAATTTTCACGTAGCTAAAATGAGAAAAATTATCCAATCTTGTTTTACCCATAACTTCTTCATTTTAAATCCGTTTTGAGTGAATCAAATTGCTATGGTTTCATATTGAACTCTATTTTATGAATCTAAACAGAAAAAGTATAGGTTTATAGTCGGAAAAATAAGTTACAAGTCATTTTTGTAAAGGTAGTCATTTCAGTCGAAAGAACGACGTCTAGATGACCATTTTAGAAAACATACTTCCACTTTGAGTTTAACCATAATTTTTGGATATAGTTTCATGTTCATAATAAAAATAATTTTCTCAGAATAACAACTTTTAAATCAAAGTTTATCATAGTTTTTAATTAACTAACCCAAAACAGCCCGCGGTGTTACTACGACGGCGTAAATCCGGTTTTACGGTGTTTTTCGTGTTTCCAGGTTTTAAATCATTAAGTTAGCATATAATATAGATATAGAACATGTGTTTAGTTGATTTTAAAAGTCAAGTTAGAAGGATTAACTTTTGTTTGCGAACAAGTTTAGAATTAACTAAACTATGTTCTAGTGATTACAAGTTTAAACCTTCGAATAAGATAGCTTTATATGTATGAATCGAATGATGTTATGAACATCATTACTACCTTAAGTTCCTTGGATAAACCTACTGGAAAAGAGAAAAATGGATCTAGCTTCAATGGATCCTTGGATGGCTCGAAGTTCTTGAAGCAGAATCATGACACGAAAACAAGTTCAAGTAAGATCATCACTTGAAATAAGATTGTTATAGTTATAGAAATTGAACCAAAGTTTGAATATGATTATTACCTTGTATTAGAATGATAACCTACTGTAAGAAACAAAGATTTCTTGAGGTTGGATGATCACCTTACAAGATTGGAAGTGAGCTAGCAAACTTGAAAGTATTCTTGATTTTATGAAACTAGAACTTTTGGAATTTATGAAGAACACTTAGAACTTGAAGATAGAACTTGAGAGAGATCAATTAGATGAAGAAAATTGAAGAATGAAAGTGTTTGTAGGTGTTTTTGGTCGTTGGTGTATGGATTAGATATAAAGGATATGTAATTTTGTTTTCATGTAAATAAGTCATGAATGATTACTCATATTTTTGTAATTTTATGAGATATTTCATGCTAGTTGCCAAATGATGGTTCCCACATGTGTTAGGTGACTCACATGGGCTGCTAAGAGCTGATCATTGGAGTGTATATACCAATAGTACATACATCTAAAAGCTGTGTATTGTACGAGTACGAATACGGGTGCATACGAGTAGAATTGTTGATGAAACGGAATGAGGATGTAATTGTAAGCATTTTTGTTAAGTAGAAGTATTTTGATAAGTGTATTGAAGTCTTTCAAAAGTGTATAAATACATATTAAAACACTACATGTATATACATTTTAACTGAGTCGTTAAGTCATCGTTAGTCGTTACATGTAAGTGTTGTTTTGAAACCTTTAGGTTAACGATCTTGTTAAATGTTGTTAACCCAATGTTTATAATATCTAATGAGATTTTAAATTATTATATTATCATGATATTATCATGTATGAATATCTCTTAATATGATATATATACATTAAATGTCTTTACAACGATAATCGTTACATATATGTCTCGTTTAAAAATCATTAAGTTAGTAGTCTTGTTTTTACATATGTAGTTCATTGTTAATATACTTAATGATATGTTTACTTATCATAGTATCATGTTAACTATATATATATCCATATATATGTCATCATATAGTTTTTACAAGTTTTAACGTTCGTGAATCACCGGTCAGCTTGGGTGGTCAATTGTCTATATGAAACATATTTCAATTAATCAAGTCTTAACAAGTTTGATTGCTTAACATGTTGGAAACATTTAATCATGTAAATATCAATCTCAATTAATATATATAAACATGGAAAAGTTCGGGTCACTACATATGTACTATTGGTATATACACTCCAATGATCAGCTCTTAGCAGCCCATGTGAGTCACCTAACACATGTGGAAACTATCATTTGGCAACTAGCATGAAATATCTCATAAAATTACAAAAATATGAGTAATCATTCATGACTTATTTACATGAAAACAAAATTACATATCCTTTATATCTAATCCATACACCAACGACCAAAAACACCTACAAATACTTTCATTCTTCAATTTTCTTCATCTAATTGATCTCTCTCAAGTTCTATCTTCAAGTTCTAAGTGTTCTTCATAAATTCTACAAGTTCTAGTTTCATAAAATCAAGAATACTTCCAAGTTTGCTAGCTTACTTCCAATCTTGTAGAGTGATCATCCAACCTCAAGAAATCATTCTTATTTACAGTAAGATATCTTTCTAATATAAGGTAATACTCATATTCAAACTTTGGTTCAATTTCTATACGAGCATTCCATCGTGAGGTAATACTCAACTTCTTCATCTGATCTTCACGCTCCCAGGTGAACTCGGGTCCTCTACGAGCATTCCATCGAACCTTAACAATTGGTATCTTGTTTTGCTTAAGTCTTTTAACCTCACGATCCATTATTTCGACGGGTTCTTGATGAATTGAAGTTTTTCGTTGATTTGGATTTCATCTAACGGAATAGTGAGATCTTCTTTAGTAAAACATTTCTTTAAATTCGAGACGTGGAAAGTGTTATGTACAGCCGCGAGTTGTTGAGGTAACTCTAGTCGGTAAGCTACTGGTCCGACACGATCAATAATCTTGAATGGTCCAATATATCTTGGATTTAATTTTCCTCGTTTACCAAATCGAACAACGCCTTTCCAAGGTGCAACTTTAAGCATGACCATCTCTCCAATTTCAAATTCTATATCTTTTCTTTTAATGTCAGCGTAGCTCTTTTGTCGACTTTGGGCGGTTTTCAACCGTTGTTGAATTTGGATGATCTTCTCGGTAGTTTCTTGTATAATCTCCGGACCCGTAATCTGTCTATCCCCCACTTCACTCCAACAAATCGGAGACCTGCACTTTCTACCATAAAGTGCTTCAAACGGCGCCATCTCAATGCTTGAATGGTAGCTGTTGTTGTAGGAAAATTCTGCTAACGGTAGATGTCGATCCCAACTGTTTCCGAAATCAATAACACATGCTCGTAGCATGTCTTCAAGCGTTTGTATCGTCCTTTCGCTCTGCCCATCAGTTTGTGGATGATAGGCAGTACTCATGTCTAGACGAGTTCCTAATGCTTGCTGTAATGTCTGCCAGAATCTTGAAATAAATCTGCCATCCCTATCAGAGATAATAGAGATTGGTATTCCATGTCTGGAGACGACTTCCTTCAAATACAGTCGTGCTAACTTCTCCATCTTGTCATCTTCTCTTATTGGTAGGAAGTGTGCTGATTTGGTGAGACGATCAACTATTACCCAAATAGTATCAAAACCACTTGCAGTCCTTGGCAATTTAGTGATGAAATCCATGGTAATGTTTTCCCATTTCCATTCCGGGATTTCGGGTTGTTGAAGTAGACCTGATGGTTTCTGATGCTCAGCTTTGACCTTAGAACACGTCAAACATTCTCCTACGTATTTAGCAACATCGGCTTTCATACCCGGCCACCAAAAATGTTTCTTGAGATCCTTGTACATCTTCCCCGTTCCAGGATGTATTGAGTATCTGGTTTTATGAGCTTCTCTAAGTACCATTTCTCTCATATCTCCAAATTTTGGTACCCAAATCCTTTCAGCCCTATACCGGGTTCCGTCTTCCCGAATATTAAGATGCTTCTCCGATCCTTTGGGTATTTCATCCTTTAAATTTCCCTCTTTTAAAACTCCTTGTTGCGCCTCCTTTATTTGAGTAGTAATGTTATTATGAATCATTATATTCATAGATTTTACTCGAATGGGTTCTCTGTCCTTCCTGCTCAAGGCATCGGCTACCACATTTGCCTTCCCCGGGTGGTAACGAATCTCAAAGTCGTAATCATTCAATAATTCAATCCACCTACGCTGCCTCATATTCAGTTGTTTCTGATTAAATATGTGTTGAAGACTTTTGTGGTCGGTATATATAATACTTTTGACCCCATATAAGTAGTGCCTCCAAGTCTTTAATGCAAAAACAACCGCGCCTAATTCCAAATCATGCGTCGTATAATTTTGTTCGTGAATCTTCAATTGTCTAGACGCATAAGCAATCACCTTCGTTCGTTGCATTAATACACAACCGAGACCTTGCTTTGATGCGTCACAATAAATCACAAAATCATCATTCCCTTCAGGCAATGACAATATAGGTGCCGTAGTTAGCTTTTTCTTCAATAACTGAAAAGCTTTCTCTTGTTCATCATTCCATTCAAATTTCTTCCCTTTATGCGTTAATGCAGTCAAGGGTTTTGCTATTCTGGAAAAGTCTTGGATGAACCTTCTGTAGTAACCAGCTAGTCCTAAAAACTGGCGTATGTGTTTCGGAGTTTTCGGGGTTTCCCACTTTTCAACAGTTTCTATCTTTGCCGGATCCACCTTAATACCTTCTTTGTTCACTATGTGACCGAGGAATTGAACTTCTTCCAACCAAAATGCACACTTTGAAAACTTAGCGTACAATTCTTCCTTCCTCAATACTTCTAACACTTTTCTCAAATGTTCACCGTGTTCTTGGTCATTCTTTGAGTAAATAAGTATGTCATCAATGAAAACAATGACAAACTTGTCAAGGTATGGTCCACACACTCGGTTCATAAGGTCCATGAACACAGCTGGTGCATTAGTTAAACCAAACGGCATGACCATAAACTCGTAATGACCGTAACGTGTTCTGAAAGCAGTCTTTGGAATATCATCTTCTTTCACCCGCATTTGATGATACCCGGAACGTAAGTCAATCTTTGAATAAACAGACGAGCCTTGTAGTTGATCAAATAAGTCATCGATTCTCGGTAGTGGGTAGCGGTTCTTGATGGTAAGTTTGTTCAACTCTCGGTAGTCGATACACAACCTGAATGTACCATCTTTCTTCTTGACAAACAAAACAGGAGCTCCCCACGGTGATGTGCTTGGTCGAATGAAACCACGCTCTAAAAGTTCTTGTAATTGGCTTTGTAGTTCTTTCATCTCGCTGGGTGCGAGTCTGTAAGGAGCACGAGCTATTGGTGCAGCTCCTGGTACAAGATCTATTTGAAATTCAACGGATCGATGTGGGGGTAATCCCGGTAATTCTTTCGGAAATACATCGGGAAATTCTTTTGCAATGGGAACATCATTGATGCTCTTTTCTTCAGTTTGTACTTTCTCGACGTGTGCTAGAACAGCATAGCAACCTTTTCTTATTAGTTTTTGTGCCTTCAAATTACTAATAAGATGTAGCTTCGTGTTGCCCTTTTCTCCGTACACCATTAAGGGTTTTCCTTTTTCTCGTATAATGCGAATTGCATTTTTGTAACAAACGATCTCCGCTTTCACTTCTTTCAACCAGTCCATACCGATTATCACATCAAAACTCCCTAACTCTACTGGTATCAAATCAATCTTAAATGTTTCGCTAACCAGTTTAATTTCTCGATTCTGACATATATTATCTGCTGAAATTAATTTACCATTTGCTAATTCGAGTAAAAATTTACTATCCAAAGGCGTCAATGGACAACTTAATTTAGCACAAAAATCTCTACTCATATAGCTTCTATCCGCACCCGAATCAAATAAAACGTAAGCAGATTTATTGTCAATAAGAAACGTACTCGTAACAAGCTCCGGGTCTTCCTGTGCCTCTGCCGCATTAATATTGAAAACTCTTCCACGGCCTTGTCCATTCGTGTTCTCCTGGTTCGGGCAATTTCTAATAATGTGGCCCGGTTTTCCACATTTATAACAAACTACATTGGCATAACTTGCTCCGACACTACTTGCTCCGCCATTACTCGTTCCGACACCATTTGTTCCTTTCGTTCTATTAACCCCTGGTCCGTAGACCTCACACTTCGCCGCGCTATGACCATTTCTTTTACATTTGTTGCAAAATTTGGTGCAGAACCCCGAGTGATTCTTTTCACACCTTTGGCATAGCTGCTTCTGATTGTTGTTGTTGTTGCGGTTATTATTGTTGTTGGGATGATTGTTGTAGTTGCTGTTGTTGTTGTTGTTGTTGTTGTTGTTGTTGTTGTTGGGCCGTTTATTGTAGTTGCGATTGATGTTGCGATTGTTGGGATAATTGTTGCGATTATTGTTGTAATTGCTGTTGTTGTTGTATTGGTGATTCTTATCACCGTTTTCCTCCCACTTTCTTTTGACTTGCTTCACATTGGCCTCTTCAGCAGTCTGTTCTTTAATTCTTTCTTCAATCTGGTTCACGAGTTTGTGAGCCATTCTACATGCCTGTTGTATGGAGGCGGGCTCGTGTGAACTTATATCTTCTTGGATTCTTTCCGGTAATCCTTTCACAAACGCGTCGATCTTCTATTCCTCATCTTCGAATGCTCCCGGACACAATAGGCACAATTCTGTGAATCGTCTTTCGTACGTGGTAATATCAAATCCTTGGGTTCGTAACCCTCTAAGTTCTGTCTTGAGCTTATTGACCTCGGTTCTGGGACGGTACTTCTCGTTCATCAAGTGCTTGAATGCTGACCACGGTAGTGCGTACGCATCGTCTTGTCCCACTTGCTCTAGATAGGTATTCCACCATGTTAACGCAGAACCTGTGAAGGTATGCGTAGCGTACTTTACTTTGTCCTCTTCAGTACACTTACTTATGGCAAACACCGATTCGACCTTCTCGGTCCACCGTTTCAATCCGATCGGTCCTTCGGTTCCATCAAATTCCAAAGGTTTGCAGGCAGTGAATTCTTTGTAGGTGCATCCTACACGATTTCCTGTACTGCTAGATCCAAGGTTATTGTTGGTATGTAGCGCAGCCTGTACTGCGGCTATGTTTGAAGCTAGAAAAGTACGGAATTCCTCTTCATTCATATTCACGGTGTGTCGAGTAGTCGGTGCCATTTCCTTCAAAATAGTTAAATGGAACAAGTTAATCATACAGAATATTAAGAGTAGTTAATAGTATTTCGTAGCATAATATGAACTCATTTATAAAAGCTTTTTCTTCATATTAGCGTTTTATAAGTTTAAATTCGGGTAGTACCTACCCGTTAAGTTCATACTTAGTAGCTAATATACAATTCAACTACTACAATTCTATATGAAAAACTGATTATAATAATATTTCGCGTTCAAACTTTTACACAATATTTTACAAACTTACAATACCGCTTATTTTACATATAGCATGAAATATAGCACACAATAAATTTGATACAAGATGGTTGTGAAGATAATTCTAGCTAGTACACAAGTCGTTCAGCAAAGGCAATAAAGACACGTAATTCATACGTCCAGAAACAAGTCATGCATTCTGGTTTTACTAGGATTACTTCCCATCCTTGGTCTTGTGGAACATAACCGTTATGGCCGTTGATAAGACAGCATGTTGTAACGTCGTCAAAGGGACGAGGGTTACGTAATGTCCAACAGTCCCGTAACAATCTAAAAACCTCATTTCTTACCCCAATTACCGACTCCGTCACTTGTGGGAACGTTTTGTTTAATAGTTGTAGCCCGATGTTCTTGTTCTCACTTTGGTGAGAAGCGAACATTACTAATCCGTAAGCATAACATGCTTCTTTATGTTGCATGTTAGCCGCTTTTTCTAAATCACGAAGTCCAATATTCGGATATATTGAGTCAAAATAATTTCTTAACCCATTGCGTAAAATAGCATTTGGGTTCCCCGCAATATATGCGTCAAAGTAAAAACATCGTAACTTATGGATTTCCCAATGTGATATCCCCCATCTTTCGAACGAAAGCCTTTTATAAACCAAGGCATTCTTGGAACGTTCTTCGAATGTCTTACAAACTGATCTCGCCTTAAGTAGTTGTGCCGAAGAATTCTGACCGACTCTAGACAAGATTTCATCAATCATGTCTCCGGGTAGGTCTCTTAAAATATTGGGTTGTCTATCCATTTTGTGTTTTTATACTGTAAAATAGACAAGAGTTAGATTCATAAAAAAAAATACTTATTAATACAAGCAATTTTTACATATATCATAAAGCATAAGCACACTATATTACATATATTACACCACACGAATACAACTATCTTATTCCGACTCGCTTGTTTCTTCTTCTTCGGTTTTGGTTCGTTTTGCCAAGTTTCTAGGGATATATGATGTTCCCCTAATACGAGCCGTAATTTTCCACATTGGTTTAGAAAAACCTGGTGGTTTAGAGGTTCCCGGGTCATTGTTACAACTTAAGGACTTCGGGGGTTGACGATACATATAAAGTTCATCGGGGTTGGAATTAGATTTCTCTATTTTTATGCCCTTTCCCTTATTATTTTCTTTTGCCTTTTTAAATTCAGTTGGGGTAATTTCTATAACATCATCGGAATTCTCGTCGGAATCCGATTCATCGGAGAATTGGTAATCCTCCCAATATTTTGCTTCCTTAACGGAAACACCATTGACCATAATTAACCTTGGTCGGTTGGTTGAGGATTTTCTTTTACTTAACCGTTTTAATATTTCCCCCACCGGTTCTATTTCTTCATCCGGTTCCGATTCTTCTTCCGGTTCCGATTCTTCTTCCGGTTCCGACTCTTCTTCCGGTTCCTCTTCGGGAACTTGTGAATCAGTCCACGAATCATTCCAATTTACATTTGACTCTTCATTATTATTAGGTGAGTCAATGGGACTTGTTCTAGAGGTAGACATCTATCACATAATATCAAACGCGTTAAGAGATTAATATATCACATAATATTCACATGTTAAAAATATATAGTTTCCAACAAAATTTGTTAAGCAATCATTTTTCAAGTAAACACGGTCGAAGTCCAGACTCACTAATGCATCCTAACAAACTCGATAAGACACACTAATGCAAAATTCTGGTTCTCTAAGACCAACGCTCGGATACCAACTGAAATGTCCCGTTCTTATTGATTAAAAACGTTCCATATTAATTGATTTCGTTGCGAGGTTTTGACCTCTATATGAGACGTTTTTCAAAGACTGCATTCATTTTTAAAACAAACCATAACCTTTATTTCATAGATAAAGGTTTTAAAAAGCTTTACGTAGATTATCAAATAATGATAATCTAAAATATCCTGTTTACACACGACCATTACATAATGGTTTACAATACAAATATGTTACAACAAAATAAGTTTCTTGAATGCAGTTTTTACACAATATCATACAAGCATGGACTCCAAATCTCGTCCTTATTTAAGTATGCGACAGCGGAAGCTCTTAATAATCACCTGAGAATAAACATGCTTAAAACGTCAACAAAAATGTTGGTGAGTTATAGGTTTAACCTATATATATCAAATCATAATAATAGACCACAAGATTTCATATTTCAATACACATCCCATACATAGAGATAAAAATCATTCATATGGTGAACACCTGGTAACCGACATTAACAAGATGCATATATAAGAATATCCCCATCATTCCGGGACACCCTTCGGATATGATATAAATTTCGAAGTACTAAAGCATCCGGTACTTTGGATGGGGTTTGTTAAGCCCAATAGATCTATCTTTAGGATTCGCGTCAATTAGGGTGTCTGTTCCCTAATTCTTAGATTACCAGACTTAATACAAAGGGGCATATTCGATTTCGATAATTCAACCATAGAATGTAGTTTCACGTACTTGTGTCTATTTTGTAAATCATTTATAAAACCTGCATGTATTCTCATCCCAAAAATATTAGATTTTAAAAGTGGGACTATAACTCACTTTCACAGATTTTTACTTCGTCGGGAAGTAAGACTTGGCCACTGGTTGATTCACGAACCTATAACAATATATACATATATATCAAAGTATGTTCAAAATATATTTACAACACTTTTAATATATTTTGATGTTTTAAGTTTATTAAGTCAGCTGTCCTTGTTAGTAACCTACAACTAGTTGTCCACAGTTAGATGTACAGAAATAAATCGATAAATATTATCTTGAATCAATCCACGACCCAGTGTATACGTATCTCAGTATTGATCACAACTCAAACTAAATATATTTTGGAATCAACCTCAACCCTGTATAGCTAACTCCAACATTCACATATAGAGTGTCTATGGTTGTTCCGAAATATATATAGATGTGTCGACATGATAGGTCGAAACATTGTATACGTGTCTATGGTATCTCAAGATTACATAATATACAATACAAGTAGATTAAGTTATGGTTGGAATAGATTTGTTACCAATTTTCACGTAGCTAAAATGAGAAAAATTATCCAATCTTGTTTTACCCATAACTTCTTCATTTTAAATCAAATTGCTATGGTTTCATATTGAACTCTATTTTATGAATCTAAACAGAAAAAGTATAGGTTTATAGTCGGAAAAATAAGTTACAAGTCATTTTTGTAAAGGTAGTCATTTCAGTCGAAAGAACGACGTCTAGATGACCATTTTAGAAAACATACTTCCACTTTGAGTTTAACCATAATTTTTGGATATAGTTTCATGTTCATAATAAAAATAATTTTCTCAGAATAACAACTTTTAAATCAAAGTTTATCATAGTTTTTAATTAACTAACCCAAAACAGCCCGCGGTGTTACTACGACGGCGTAAATCCGGTTTTACGGTGTTTTTCGTGTTTCCAGGTTTTAAATCATTAAGTTAGCATATCATATAGATATAGAACATGTGTTTAGTTGATTTTAAAAGTCAAGTTAGAAGGATTAACTTTTGTTTGCGAACAAGTTTAGAATTAACTAAACTATGTTCTAGTGATTACAAGTTTAAACCTTCGAATAAGATAGCTTTATATGTATGAATCGAATGATGTTATGAACATCATTACTACCTTAAGTTCCTTGGATAAACCTACTGGAAAAGAGAAAAATGGATCTAGCTTCAATGGATCCTTGGATGGCTCGAAGTTCTTGAAGCAGAATCATGACACGAAAACAAGTTCAAGTAAGATCATCACTTGAAATAAGATTGTTATAGTTATAGAAATTGAACCAAAGTTTGAATATGATTATTACCTTGTATTAGAATGATAACCTACTGTAAGAAACAAAGATTTCTTGAGGTTGGATGATCACCTTACAAGATTGGAAGTGAGCTAGCAAACTTGAAAGTATTCTTGATTTTATGAAACTAGAACTTTTGGAATTTATGAAGAACACTTAGAACTTGAAGATAGAACTTGAGAGAGATCAATTAGATGAAGAAAATTGAAGAATGAAAGTGTTTGTAGGTGTTTTTGGTCGTTGGTGTATGGATTAGATATAAAGGATATGTAATTTTGTTTTCATGTAAATAAGTCATGAATGATTACTCATATTTTTGTAATTTTATGAGATATTTCATGCTAGTTGCCAAATGATGGTTCCCACATGTGTTAGGTGACTCACATGGGCTGCTAAGAGCTGATCATTGGAGTGTATATACCAATAGTACATACATCTAAAAGCTGTGTATTGTACGAGTACGAATACGGGTGCATACGAGTAGAATTGTTGATGAAACGGAATGAGGATGTAATTGTAAGCATTTTTGTTAAGTAGAAGTATTTTGATAAGTGTATTGAAGTCTTTCAAAAGTGTATAAATACATATTAAAACACTACATGTATATACATTTTAACTGAGTCGTTAAGTCATCGTTAGTCGTTACATGTAAGTGTTGTTTTGAAACCTTTAGGTTAACGATCTTGTTAAATGTTGTTAACCCAATGTTTATAATATCTAATGAGATTTTAAATTATTATATTATCATGATATTATCATGTATGAATATCTCTTAATATGATATATATACATTAAATGTCTTTACAACGATAATCGTTACATATATGTCTCGTTTAAAAATCATTAAGTTAGTAGTCTTGTTTTTACATATGTAGTTCATTGTTAATATACTTAATGATATGTTTACTTATCATAGTATCATGTTAACTATATATATATCCATATATATGTCATCATATAGTTTTTAC
Source organism: Rutidosis leptorrhynchoides (assembly GCF_046630445.1). NCBI lineage: Eukaryota > Viridiplantae > Streptophyta > Magnoliopsida > Asterales > Asteraceae > Rutidosis > Rutidosis leptorrhynchoides. The sequence continues at coordinate 374,981,459 of NC_092340.1, read as the reverse complement.
AAGTTTTAACGTTCGTGAATCACCGGTCAGCTTGGGTGGTCAATTGTCTATATGAAACATATTTCAATTAATCAAGTCTTAACAAGTTTGATTGCTTAACATGTTGGAAACATTTAATCATGTAAATATCAATCTCAATTAATATATATAAACATGGAAAAGTTCGGGTCACTACATATGTACTATTGGTATATACACTCCAATGATCAGCTCTTAGCAGCCCATGTGAGTCACCTAACACATGTGGAAACTATCATTTGGCAACTAGCATGAAATATCTCATAAAATTACAAAAATATGAGTAATCATTCATGACTTATTTACATGAAAACAAAATTACATATCCTTTATATCTAATCCATACACCAACGACCAAAAACACCTACAAATACTTTCATTCTTCAATTTTCTTCATCTAATTGATCTCTCTCAAGTTCTATCTTCAAGTTCTAAGTGTTCTTCATAAATTCTACAAGTTCTAGTTTCATAAAATCAAGAATACTTCCAAGTTTGCTAGCTTACTTCCAATCTTGTAGAGTGATCATCCAACCTCAAGAAATCATTCTTATTTACAGTAAGATATCTTTCTAATATAAGGTAATACTCATATTCAAACTTTGGTTCAATTTCTATAACTATAACAATCTTATTTTGTGTGATGATCTTACTTGAACTTGTTTTCGTGTCATGATTCTGCTTCAAGAACTTCGAGCCATCCAAGGATCCGTTGAAGCTAGATCCATTTTTCTCTTTTCCAGTACGTTTATCCAAGGAACTTAAGGTAGTAATGATGTTCATAACATCATTCGATTCATACATGAAAAGCTATCATATTCGAAGTGGTAAACTTGTAATCACTAGAACATAGTTTAGTTAATTCTAAACTTGTTTGCAAATAAAGTTAATCCTTATAACTACACTTTTAAATCAACTATACACATGTTATATATCTATATGATATGCTAACTTAATGATTTAAAACCCGGAAACACGATAAACACCATAAAACCGGATTTACGCCGTCGTAGTTACAACCGGGGGCTGTTTTGGTTTGGATAATTAAAAACTATGAAAAACTTTGATTTAAAAGCTATACTTCTGGAAAAATGATTTTTCTTATGAACATGAAACCATATCCAAAAATCATGGTTAAACTCAAAGTGAAAGTATGTTTTTCAAAACAGTCATCGAGATGTCGTTCTTTCGACGAAAATGACTACCTCTTTCAAAAATTACTTGTTACTTGTATTTCCGACTATAAAATTATACTTTTTCTATTTAGATTCATAAATTTAAGTTCAATACGAAACCGTGGCCACTGGAATCACTCAAAACGGATTAGAAACGAAGAAATGGCGAGTAAAACAAGATTGATAAAAACTACTCATTTTACCTACGTGAAAGTTAGTAATAAATCTATTCCAACCATAACCTAATCAACTTATATTGTATATTACGTAATCTTGAGATACCATAGACATGTATACATGTTTCGACCTATCATGTCGACCCATCTATATATATATTGCAGAACAACCATAGGCACTCTATATGTGAATGTTGGAGTTAGCTATACAGGGTTGAGGTTGATTCCAAAATATATATATAGTTTGAGTTGTGATCAATACTGAGATACGTATACACTGGGTCGTGAATTGATTCAAGATAATATTTATCGATTTATTTCTGTACATCTAACTGTGGACAACTAGTTATAGGTTACTAACGAGGACAGCTAACTTAATAAACTTAAAACATCAAAATGTATTAAAAGTATTGTAAATATATTTTGAACATACTTTGATATATATGTATATATTGTTATAGGTTCGTGAATCAACCAGTGGCCAAGTCTTACTTCCCGACGAAGTAAAAATCTGTGAAAGTGAGTTATAGTCCCACTTTTAAAATCTAATATTTTTGGGATGAGAATACATGCAGGTTTTATAAATGATTTACAAAATAGACACAAGTACGTGAAACTACATTCTATGGTTGAATTATCGAAAGCGAATATGCCCCTTTTTATTAAGTCTGGTAATCTAAGAATTAGGGAACAGACACCCTAATTGACGTGAATCCTAAAGATAGATCTATTGGGCCTAACAAACCCCATCCAAAGTACCGGATGCTTTAGTACTTCGAAATTTATATCATATCCGAAGGGTGTCCCAGAATGATGGGGATATTCTTATATATATGCATCTTGTTAATGTCGGTTACTAGGTGTTTACCATATGAATGATTTTTATCTCTATGTATGGGATGTATATTGAAATATGAAATCTTGTGGTCTATTGTTACGATTTGATATATATAGGTTAAACCTATAACTCACCAACATTTTTGTTGATGTTTTAAGCATGTTTATTCTCAGGTGATTATTAAGAGCTTCCGTTGTCGCATACTTAAATAAGGACAAGATTTGGAGTCCATGCTTGTATGATATTGTGTAAAAACTGCATTCAAGAAACTTATTTCGTTGTAACATATTTGTATTGTAAAACATTATGTAATAGTCGTGTGTAAACAGGATATTTTAGATTATCATTATTTGATAATCTACGTAAAGCTTTTTAAACCTTTATTGATGAAATAAAGGTTATGATTTGTTTTAAAATGAATGCAGTCTTTGAAAAAAAAAGTCTCATATAGAGGTCAAAACCTCGCAACGAAATCAATTAATATGGAACGTAAGCAATCAAAAGATATTTTACCATGTTGTACATAACTCTAGTTTTACTAAGAACTTCACTTCCTTTTTAAATTGTCACCTTAGACGACTCGAACTTCTGTAAAAATTTTCATTGCTTGTTTATATAATAATTTTCGTATTATTCTACACCACGTAGTAATCACAATTCCTCTTGCTCTTCGAAACTTACCATTGAGTTCATCATTCAAAACTCTATGTTCTCGTCAACTTTTCCCCTTTGGAGGTTGACCGTTGAGAAGATTTTACTTCTAATATCTCACGATTAAACCACAACACTCTCGTGAACATCAATTCTATAATTCTATATTATGTGGTACAAGAAATCATTTTTGGAGATTTTCTCACCTAATAAAAGCTATTCTTATAGCCAGTGATTCCCATTTCTTCTCATCCGCACTTAAATTCATAAGTGAATGATAGATCGACTCGCCATTTGAGCGAGAAAGTCTTTCTCATTAAAATATCACACCTTTCGTGCGGATTCCTATCAGAAATATGACTTATGATCCTCGCTATCTTCTTTAAAGGAGTGTCCTTAAATGTATATGACATTTATTTGTTTACTCCAAATATCTCTCTTCGTTGGTTGCAACTAGATGATTATCCTAGATAAGGGTTCGACCTCTGTTTCGACCTAACGAAAATCATAATCATAAAGTTACATTCGACAGTGTGCCTCCAAAATTTCTTCCAAGGATAAGTTCACATGTATTGTAATATATTAGACAATATCTTTTCCACAAGACCCCTCGGATGGCATCTCGTTTCGCATTCCTTAAAAATCATAGGCATCATGCCTATGGTTAATCTTCCGGAATTAAAATCTAAACACCAACTATATCAAACACAAGCCATGCATCAAACTACATGGCCGTAATCTCCACGTACTCCTATCTGTTTTTCTGCCCTAGTATTGTGGCATAAACACTCGAGGTTTAGATCCTAGTGATGTTCATGCCGCGTTTCATGCACCCAGCATACTGAAAAGCTTGTATGGCATCTTCATCTCTTTTGAAAAAACCTAGCCAGATGACACTCATGTTATCCCTTTGAAATTACCTCCGCATTGATAATAAAATGCACTCCATAGAAGAACCTGTAGAAGTTATGGATCGTGAGATCAAACACTTAAAACAAGGCAACAATTCATATTGTCAAAAATCCGTTGGAATTCGCGTAGAGGCCCCGAGTATACCTGGGAACGTGAAGACCAAATTAGACGAAAATATCCACATCTCTACCGTAAATGCATCCTAGAAGATCTTCCAGAAACTTCGGGACGAAGTTTAAATTAACGGGGAGGTACTATAACAACCCTCACTTTTCCATTCTGAATTTACCAAATTTCCCTTAGGGTTTCATTGTCATATCCTGTGTATTAGCACTAGGGTTGTTATCCGGAGATAGTAAATGGAGTAATTAATACTAAAACCCTAATATTATTTAAAACTCTAAACCCAACCCTATACTAACCCTAACACCGTTTAATATTAAACCCTAACCCTAATATAAAATTTATAATATAAATTATATGTAGTAAATAAATTATGACATTATAAAGATTAAATTATTATGAGCTAAGTAAAGATTTATAAAAAGACATGGACAAACAAATACATGATTAAAATATACTTTAAATAAATGTAACTTAAAAAAAAACACACACATATATATATATATATATATATATATATATATATATATATATATATATATATATATATATATATATATATATATATATATATATATATATATATATATATATATAAATTATATAGATAAAGCCGTAAAAAATAATAATATGTATATAATAACAAAATCGGCTAGAAGAAAGAAAGAAAAAAAAAAGCTTGATCCCTAATTCATTTCCTAATCCTAGTCTAATTCTATCACCTCAAGAAAACCTTGTTCATTAAGAAAAACTAATCCTAGTATGATTAGGAAATTAAAAAGCTTAAGTATTTAAACCCACATGATATTCCAAATTTAGTATCACAAAATCCCATTCCCTTTTGTTGATTTAGGCGACACTTTTAAGCTCCTCTTCCCTTCTTTTTGTCGACAAAACAGCAGCCTCTAAACCTGCTTTTGAAGTCGACATTTAAACCTCAAAACAGCCTGTAATTCGTCACCCTGTTCAGCCCCTTTTCGCCATCTTTGTGCTGTCCAAAACAGCCCTTTTCCTTGTTATTTTTGCTGCTGCATTCGTCCACTGTAAACCGCCACTCAACAGCCTTTTTCCTGCTAATTTTCTGCTGCAAATCACCGCCCAAACATGTAGTGACCCGAACTTTTCCATGTTTATATATATTAATTGAGATTGATATTTACATGATTAAATGTTTCCAACATGTTAAGCAATCAAACTTGTTAAGACTTGATTAATTGAAATATGTTTCATATAGACAATTGACCACCCAAGTTGACCTGCGATTCACGAACGTTAAAACTTGTAAAAACGACATGACGATATATATATGGATATACATATGGTTAACATGAGATTATGATAAGTAAGTATCTCCATAAGTATATTAACAATGAGTTATATACATATAAACAAGACTACTAACTTAAGGATTTCGAAACGAGACATATATGTAACGATTATCATTGTAACGACATTTAAATGTATATATATCATATTAAGATATATTAATATATCATAATATCATGATAATATAATAATTTAACATCTCATTAGATATTATAAACAATGGGTTAACAACATTAATTGAGATCGTTAACTTAAAGGTTTCAAAACAACACTTACATGTAACGACTAACGATGACTTAACGACTCAGTTAAAATGTATATACATGTAGTGTATTTAGATGTATTAAAATACTTTTGGAAGACTTCAAGACATATATCAAAACACTCATACATAACGAAAATGGTTACAGTTACTTTTCCATTATTTTCTTTCATCAAGAATTCTAGTCGTATTCTTACCCGTATTATACACAGCTTCAAAACGTACTTACTATGAGTATATACCAATAGGAACTAGCATGGGATTCCACTCTTGATTATGTCATGTATGACTAATCAACTTTAACTTCTACCATGAGCTAGTCAACTAACTAGAACTCCTTTTAACCCCACTCACCACTCACCAATTACCACTCATCATTCACTCCATTTCACTTCCAATTTTCTTTCTAATTCTCTCTCAACACACACACACTATTATGAACGTATTTTTCCAGTAGTTAATCATCATCTTCATCAAAAATCACTTCAAGAATCAAGCTATAATCATCATAGGAAGAACACTTCAAGAACACTTCAAAAATCCCTTCAAGTTTACTAATTTACTTCCAAGCTTTCTAATCCATTCCAAGTAATCATCTAAGATCAAGAAACCTTTGTTATATACAGTAGGTTATCTTTCTTATTCAAGGTAATATTCATATTCAAACTTTGATTCAATTTCTATAACTATAAACTATCTTAATTCGAGTAAAAATCTTACTTGAACTTGTTTTTGTGTCATGATCCTACTTCAAGAACTTTCAAGCCATCCAAGATCCTTTGAAGCTAGATCATTTCTTGTCACTTCCAGTAGGTTTACCTACTAAACTTGAGGTAGTAATGATGTTCATAACATCATTCGATTCATATATATAAAACTATCTTATTCGAAGGTTTAAACTCGTAATCACTAGAACATAGTTTAGTTAATTCTAAACTTGTTCGCAAACAAAAGTTAATCCTTCTAACTTGACTTTTAAAATTAACTACACACCTGTTCTATTTCTATATGATACGCTAACTTAATGATTTAAAACCTGGAAACACGAAAAACACCGTAAAACCGGATTTACGCCGTCGTAGTAACACCGCGGGCTGTTTTGGGTTAGTTAATTAAAAACTATGATAAACTTTGATTTAAAAGTTGTTCTTCTGGGAAAATGATTTTTCTTATGAACATGAAACTATATCCAAAAATCATGATTAAACTCAAAGTGGAAGTATGTTTTCTAAAATGGTCATCTAGACGTCGTTCTTTCGACTGAAATGCCTACCTTTACAAAAATGACTTGTAACTTATATTTCCAACTATAAACCTATAATTTTTCTGTTTAGATTCATAAAATAGAGTTCAATATGAAACCATAGCAATTTGATTCACTCCAAACGGATTTAAAATGAAGAAGTTATGGGTAAAACAAGATTGGATAATTTTTCTTGTTGTAGCAACGTGAAAATTGGTAACAAATCTATTCCAACCATAACTTAATCAACTTTTATTGTATATTATGTAATCTTGAGATACCATAGACACGTATACAATGTTTCGACCTATCATGTCGACACATCTATATATATTTCGGAACAACCATAGACACTCTATATGTGAATGTTGGAGTTAGCTATACAGGGTTGAGGTTGATTCCAAAATATATATAGTTTGAGTTGTGATCAATACTAAGATACGTATACACTGGGTCGTGGATTGATTCAAGATAATATTTATTGATTTATTTTTGTACATCTAATTGTGGACAACTAGTTGTAGGTTACTAACGAGGACAGCTGACTTAATAAACTTAAAACATCAAAATATATTAAAAGTGTTGTAAATATATTTTAAACATACTTTGATATATATGTATATATTGTTATAGGTTCGTGAATCAACCAGTGGCCAAGTCTTACTTCCCGACGAAGTAAAAATCTGTGAAAGTGAGTTATAGTCCCACTTTTAAAATCTAATATTTTTGGGATGAGAATACATGCAGGTTTTATAAATGATTTACAAAATAGAAACAAGTACGTGAAACTACATTCTATGGTTGAATTATCGAAATCGAATATGCCCCTTTTTATTAAGTCTGGTAATCTAAGAATTAGGGAACAGACACCCTAATTGACGCGAATCCTAAAGATATATCTATTGGGCCTAACAAACCCCATCCAAAGTACCGGATGCTTTAGTACTTTGAAATTTATATCATATCCGAAGGGTGTCCCGGAATGATGGGGATATTTGTAGTGACCCGAACTTTTCCATGTTTATATATATTAATTGAGATTGATGTTTACATGATTAAATGTTTCCAACATGTTAAGCAATCAAACTTATTAAGACTTGATTAATTGAAATAGGTTTCATATAGACAATTGACCACCCAAGTTGACCGGTGATTCACGAACGTTAAAACTTGTAAAAAACTATATGATGACATATATATGGTTATATATATAGTTAACATGATATTATGATAAGTAAACATATCATTAATTATATTAACAATGAACTACATATGTAAAAACAAGACTACTAACTTAATGATTTTGAAACGAGACATATATGTAACGTTTATCGTTGTAACGACATTTAATGTACATATATCATATTAAGAGATATTCGTACATCATAATATCATGATAATATAATAATTTAAAATCTCTTTTGATATTATAAACATTGGGTTAACAACATTTAACAAGATCGTTAACCTAAAGGTTTCAAAACAACACTTACATGTAACGACTAACGATGACTTAACGACCCAGTTAAAATGTATATACATGTAGTGTTTTAATATGTATTTATACACTTTTGAAAGACTTCAATACACTTATCAAAATACTTCTACTTAACAAAAATGCTTACAATTACATTCTCGTTCAGTTTCATCAACAATTCTACTCGTATGCACCCGTATTCGTACTCGTACAATACACAGCTTTTAGATGTATGTACTATTGGTATATACACTCCAATGATCAGCTCTTAGCAGCCCATGTGAGTCACCTAACACATGTGGGAACCATCATTTGGCAACTAGCATGAAATATCTCATAAGATTACAAAAATATGAGTAATCATTCATGACTTATTTACATGAAAACAAAATTACATATCCTTTATATCTAATCCATACACCAACGACCAAAAACACCTACAAACACTTTCATTCTTCAATTTTCTTCATCTAATTGAACTCTCTCAAGTTCTATCTTCAAGTTCTAAGTGTTCTTCATAAATTCCAAAAGTTCTAGTTTCATAAAATCAAGAATACTTTCAAGTTTGCTAGCTCACTTCCAATCTTGTAAGGTGATCATCCAACCTCAAGAAATCTTTATTTCTTACAGTAGGTTATCATTCTAATACAAGGTAATAATCATATTCAAACTTTGGTTCAATTTCTATAACTATAACAATCTTATTTCAAGTGATGATCTTACTTGAACTTGTTTTCGTGTCATGATTTTGCTTCAAGAACTTTGAGCCATCCAAGGATCCATTGAAGCTAGATCCATTTTTCTCTTTTCCAGTAGGTTCATCTAAGGAACTTAAGGTAGTAATGATGTTCATAACATCATTCGATTCATACATATAAAGCTATCTTATTCGAAGGTTTAAACTTGTAATCACTAGAACATAGTTTAGTTAATTCTAAACTTGTTAGCAAACAAAAGTTAATCCTTCTAACTTGACTTTTAAAATCAACTAAACACATGTTCTATATCTATATGATATGCTAACTTAATGATTTAAAACCTGGAAACACGAAAAACACCGTAAAACCGGATTTACGCCGTCGTAGTAACACCGCGGGCTGTTTTGGGTTAGTTAATTAAAAACTATGATAAACTTTGATTTAAAAGTTGTTATTCTGAGAAAATGATTTTTATTATGAACATGAAACTATATCCAAAAATTATGGTTAAACTCAAAGTGGAAGTATGTTTTCTAAAATGGTCATCTAGACGTCGTTCTTTCGACTGAAATGACTACCTTTACAAAAACGACTTGTAACTTATTTTTCCGACTAGAAACCTATACTTTTTTTGTTTAGATTCATAAAATAGAGTTCAATATGAAACCATAGCAATTTGATTCACTCAAAACGGATTTAAAATGAAGAAGTTATGGGTAAAACAAGATTGGATAATTTTTCTCATTTTAGCTACGTAAAAATTGGTAACAAATCTATTCCAACCATAACTTAATCAACTTGTATTATATATTATGTAATCTTGAGATACCATAGACACGTATACAATGTTTCGACCTATCATGTCGACACATCTATATATATTTCGGAACAACCATAGACACTCTATATGTGAATGTTGGAGTTAGCTATACAGGGTTGAGGTTGATTCCAAAATATATATAGTTTGAGTTGTGATCAATACTGAGATACGTATACACTGGGTCGTGGATTGATTCAAGATAATATTTATCAATTTATTTCTGTACATCTAACTGTGGACAACTAGTTGTAGGTTACTAACGAGGACAGCTGACTTAATAAACTTAAAACATCAAAATATATTAAAAGTGTTGTAAATATATTTTGAACATACTTTGATATATATGTATATATTGTTATAGGTTCGTGAATCAACCAGTGGCCAAGTCTTACTTCCCGACGAAGTAAAAATCTGTGAAAGTGAGTTATAGTCCCACTTTTAAAATCTAATATTTTTGGGATGAGAATACATGCAGGTTTTATAAATGATTTACAAAATAGACACAAGTACGTGAAACTACATTCTATGGTTGAATTATTGAAATCGAATATGCCCCTTTTTATTAAGTCTGGTAATCTAAGAATTAGGGAACAGACACCCTAATTGACGCGAATCCTAAAGATAGATCTATTGGGCCTAACAAACCCCATCCAAAGTACCGGATGCTTTAGTACTTCGAAATTTATATCATATCCGAAGGGTGTCCCGGAATGATGGGGATATTCTTATATATGCATCTTGTTATTGTCGGTTACCAGGTGTTCACCATATGAATGATTTTTATCTCTATGTATGGGATGTGTATTGAAATATGAAATCTTGTGGTCTATTGTTACGATTTGATATATATAGGTTAAACCTATAACTCACCAACATTTTTGTTGACGTTTTAAGCATGTTTATTCTCAGGTGATTATTAAGAGCTTCCGCTGTCGCATACTTAAATAAGGACAAGATTTGGAGTCCATGCTTGTATGATATTGTGTAAAAACTGCATTCAAGAAACTTATTTTGTTGTAACATATTTGTATTGTAAACCATTATGTAATGGTCGTGTGTAAACAGGATATTTTAGATTATCATTATTTGATAATCTACGTAAAGCTTTTTAAACCTTTATTGATGAAATAAAGGTTATGGTTTGTTTAAAAATGAATGCAGTCTTTGAAAAACGTCTCATATAGAGGTCAAAACCTCGCAACGAAATCAATTAATATGGAACGTTTTTAATCAATAAGAACGGGACATTTCAGTTGGTATCCGAGCGTTGGTCTTAGAGAACCAGAAAATTTGCATTAGTGTGTCTTATCGAGTTTGTTAGGATGCATTAGTGAGTCTGGACTTCGACCGTGTTTTCTTTAAAAATGATTGCTTAATATTTTTGTTGGAAACTATATATTTTTAACATATGAATATTATGTGATATATTAATCTCTTAACGTGTTTGATATTATGTGATAGATGTCTACCTCTAGAACAAGTCCCATTGACTCACTTAATAATAATGAAGAGTCAAATGTAAATTGGAATGATTTGTGGACTGATTCACAAGTTCCCGAAGAGGAACCGGAAGAAGAGTCGGAACCGGAAGAAGAATCAGAACCGGAAGAAGAATCGGAACCGGATGAAGAAATAGAACCGGTGGGGGAAATAATAAAACGGTTAAGTAAAAGAAAATCCTCAACCAACCGACCAAAGTTAATTATGGTCAATGGTGTTTCCGCCAAGGAAGCAAAATATTGGGAGGATTACCAATTCTCCGATGAATCGGATTTCGACGAGAATTCCGATGATGTTATAGAAATTACCCCAACTGAATTTAAAAAGGCAAAAGAAAATAATAAGGGAAAGGGCATAAAAATAGAGAAATCTAATTCCAACCCCGATGAACTTTATATGTATCGTCAACCCCCGAAGTCCTTAAGTTGTAACAATGACCCGGGAACCTCTAAACCACCAGGTTTTTCTAAACCAATGTGGACAACGACGGCTCGTATTAGGGGAACATCATATATCCCTAGAAACTTGGCAAAACGAACCAAAACCGAAGAAGAAGAAACGAGCGAGTCGGAATAAGATAGTTGTATTCGTGTGGTGTAATATATGGAATATAGTGTTCTTATGCTTTATGATATATGTAAAAATTGCTTGTATTAATAAGTATTTTTTTTTATGAATCTAACTCTTGTCTATTTTACAGTTTAAAAACACAAAATGGATAGACAACCCAATATTTTAAGAGACCTACCCGGAGACATGATTGATGAAATCTTGTCTAGAGTCGGCCAGAATTCTTCGGCACAACTATTTAAGGCGAGATCAGTTTGTAAGACATTCGAAGAACGTTCCAAGAATGTCTTGGTTTATAAGAGACTTTCGTTTGAAAGATGGGGGATATCACATTGGGAAACCCATAAGTTACGATGTGTTTACTTTGACGCATATATTGCGGGGAACCCAAATGCTATTTTACGCAACGGGTTAAGAAAGTATTTTGACTCAATATATCCGAATATTGGACTGCGTGATTTAGAAAAAGCGGCTAACATGCAACATAAAGAAGCATGTTATGCTTACGGATTAGTAATGTTCGCTTCTCACCAAAGTGAGAACAAGAACATCGGGCTACAACTATTAAACAAAACATTTCCACAAGTGACGGAGTCGGTAATTGGGGTAAGAAATGAGGTTTTTAGATTATTATGGGACTGTTGGACATTACGTAACCCTCGTCCCTTTGATGACGTTACAACACGCTGTCTTATCAACGGCCATAACGGTTATGTTGCACAAGACCAAGGATGGGAAGTAGTCCTAGTAAAACCAGAATGAATGACTTGTTTCTGGACGTATGAATTACGTGTCTTTATTGCCTTTGCCGAACGACTTGTGTACTAGCTAGAATTGTCTTCACAACTATCTTGTATCAAAGTTATTGTGTGCTATATTTCATGCTTTATGTAAAATAAGCGGTATTGTAAGTTTGTAAAATATTGTATAAAAGTTTGAACGCGAAATATTATTACAATCAGTTTTTCATATAGAATTGTAGTAGTTGAATTGTATATTAGCTACTAAGTATGAACTTAACGGGTAGGTACTACCCGAATTTAAACTTATAAAACGCTAATATGAAGAAAAAGCTTTTATAAATGAGTTCATATTATGCTACGAAATACTATTAACTACTCTTAATATTCTGTATGATTAACTTGTTCCATTTAACTATTTTGAAGGAAATGGCACCGACTACTCGACACACCGTGAATATGAATGAAGAGGAATTCCGTACTTTTCTAGCTTCAAACATAGCCGCAGTACAGGCTGCGCTACATACCAACAATAACCTTGGATCTAGCAGTACAGGAAATCGTGTAGGATGCACCTACAAAGAATTCACTGCCTGCAAACCTTTGGAATTTGATGGAACCGAAGGACCGATCGGATTGAAACGGTGGACCGAGAAGGTTGAATCGGTGTTTGCCATAAGTAAGTGTACTGAAGAGGACAAAGTGAAGTACGCTACGCATACCTTCACAGGTTCTGCGTTAACATGGTGGAATACCTATCTAGAGCAAGTGGGACAAGATGATGCGTACGCACTACCGTGGTCAGCATTCAAGAACTTGATGAACGAGAAGTACCGTCCCAGAACCGAGGTCAATAAGCTCAAGACAGAACTTAGAGGGTTACGAACCCAAGGATTTGATATTACCACGTACGAAAGACGATTCACAGAATTGTGCCTATTGTGTCCGGGAGCATTCGAAGATGAGGAAGAGAAGATCGACGCGTTTGTGAAAGGATTACCGGAAAGAATCCAAGAAGATATAAGTTCACACGAGCCCGCCTCCATACAACAGGCATGTAGAATGGCTCACAAACTAGTGAACCAGATTGAAGAAAGAATTAAAGAACAGACTGCTGAAGAGGCCAATGTGAAGCAAGTCAAAAGAAAGTGGGAGGAAAACGGTGATAAGAATCACCAATACAACAACAACAGCAATTACAACAATAATCGCAACAATTATCCCAACCATCGCAACATCAATCGCAACTACAACAAACGGCCCAACAACAACAACAACAACAACAACAACAACTACAACAATCATCCCAACAACAATAATAACCGCAACAACAACAACAATCAGAAGCAACTATGCCAAAGGTGTGAAAAGAATCACTCGGGGTTCTGCACCAAATTTTGCAACAAGTGTAAAAGAAATGGTCATAGCGCGGCGAAGTGTGAGGTCTACGGACCAGGGGTTAATAGAACGAAAGGAACAAATGGTGTCGGAACGAGTAATGGTGGAGCAAGTAGTGTCGGAGCAAGTTATGCCAATGTAGTTTGTTATAAATGTGGAAAACCAGGCCACATTATTAGAAATTGCCCGAACCAGGAGAACACGAATGGACAAGGCCGTGGAAGAGTTTTCAATATTAATGCGGTAGAGGCACAGGAAGACCCGGAGCTTGTTACGGGTACGTTTCTTATTGACAATAAATCTGCTTACGTTTTATTTGATTCGGGTGCGGATAGAAGCTATATGAGTAGAGATTTTTGTGCTAAATTAAGTTGTCCATTGACGCCTTTGGATAGTAAATTTTTACTCGAATTAGCAAATGGTAAATTAATTTCAGCAGATAATATATGTCGGAATCGAGAAATTAAACTGGTTAGCGAAACATTTAAGATTGATTTGATACCAGTAGAGTTAGGGAGTTTTGATGTGATAATCGGTATGGACTGGTTGAAAGAAGTGAAAGCGGAGATCGTTTGTTACAAAAATGCAATTCGCATTATACGAGAAAAAGGAAAACCCTTAATGGTGTACGGAGAAAAGGGCAACACGAAGCTACATCTTATTAGTAATTTGAAGGCACAAAAACTAATAAGAAAAGGTTGCTATGCTGTTCTAGCACACGTCGAGAAAGTACAAACTGAAGAAAAGAGCATCAATGATGTTCCCATTGCAAAAGAATTTCCCGATGTATTTCCTAAAGAATTACCGGGATTACCCCCACATCGATCCGTTGAATTTCAAATAGATCTTGTACGAGGAGCTGCACCAATAGCTCGTGCTCCTTACAGACTCGCACCCAGCGAGATGAAAGAACTGCAAAGCCAATTACAAGAACTTTTAGAGCGTGGTTTCATTCGACCAAGCACATCACCGTGGGGAGCTCCTGTTTTGTTTGTCAAGAAGAAAGATGGTACATTCAGGTTGTGTATCGACTACCGAGAGTTGAACAAACTTACCATCAAGAACCGCTACCCACTACCGAGAATCGACGACTTATTTGATCAACTACAAGGCTCGTCTGTTTATTCAAAGATTGACTTACGTTCCGGGTATCATCAAATGCGGGTGAAAGAAGATGATATTCCAAAGACTGCTTTCAGAACACGTTACGGTCATTACGAGTTTATGGTCATGCCGTTTGGTTTAACTAATGCACCAGCTGTGTTCATGGACCTTATGAACCGAGTGTGTGGACCATACCTTGACAAGTTTGTCATTGTTTTCATTGATGACATACTTATTTACTCAAAGAATGACCAAGAACACGGTGAACATTTGAGAAAGGTGTTAGAAGTATTGAGGAAGGAAGAATTGTACGCTAAGTTTTCAAAGTGTGCATTTTGGTTGGAAGAAGTTCAATTCCTCGGTCACATAGTGAACAAAGAAGGTATTAAGGTGGATCCGGCAAAGATAGAAATTGTTGAAAAGTGGGAAACCCCGAAAACTCCGAAACACATACGCCAGTTTTTAGGACTAGCTGGTTACTACAGAAGGTTCATCCAAGACTTTTCCAGAATAGCAAAACCCTTGACTGCATTAACGCATAAAGGGAAGAAATTTGAATGGAATGATGAACAAGAGAAAGCGTTTCAGTTATTGAAGAAAAAGCTAACTACGGCACCTATATTGTCATTGCCTGAAGGGAATGATGATTTTGTGATTTATTGTGACGCATCAAAGCAAGGTCTCGGTTGTGTATTAATGCAACGAACGAAGGTGATTGCTTATGCGTCTAGACAATTGAAGATTCACGAACAAAATTATACGACGCATGATTTGGAATTAGGCACGGTTGTTTTTGCATTAAAGACTTGGAGGCACTACTTATATGGGGTCAAAAGTATTATATATACCGACCACAAAAGTCTTCAACACATATTTAATCAGAAACAACTGAATATGAGGCAGCGTAGGTGGATTGAATTATTGAATGATTACGATTTTGAGATTCGTTACCACCCGGGGAAGGCAAATGTGGTAGCCGATGCCTTGAGCAGGAAGGATAGAGAACCCATTCGAGTAAAATCTATGAATATAATGATTCATAATAACATTACTACTCAAATAAAGGAGGTGCAACAAGGAGTTTTAAAAGAGGGAAATTTAAAGGATGAAATACCCAAAGGATCGGAGAAGCATCTTAATATTCGGGAAGACGGAACCCGGTATAGGGCTGAAAGGATTTGGGTACCAAAATTTGGAGATATGAGAGAAATGGTACTTAGAGAAGCTCATAAAACCAGATACTCAATACATCCTGGAACGGGGAAGATGTACAAGGATCTCAATAAACATTTTTGGTGGCCGGGTATGAAAGCCGATGTTGCTAAATACGTAGGAGAATGTTTGACGTGTTCTAAGGTCAAAGCTGAGCATCAGAAACCATCAGGTCTACTTCAACAACCCGAAATCCCGGAATGGAAATGGGAAAACATTACCATGGATTTCATCACTAAATTGCCAAGGACTGCAAGTGGTTTTGATACTATTTGGGTAATAGTTGATCGTCTCACCAAATCAGCACACTTCCTACCAATAAGAGAAGATGACAAGATGGAGAAGTTAGCACGACTGTATTTGAAGGAAGTCGTCTCTAGACATGGAATACCAATCTCTATTATCTCTGATAGGGATGGCAGATTTATTTCAAGATTCTGGCAGACATTACAGCAAGCATTAGGAACTCGTCTAGACATGAGTACTGCCTATCATCCACAAACTGATGGGCAGAGCGAAAGGATGATACAAACGCTTGAAGACATGCTACGAGCATGTGTTATTGATTTCGGAAACAGTTGGGATCGACATCTACCGTTAGCAGAATTTTCCTACAACAACAGCTACCATTCAAGCATTGAGATGGCGCCGTTTGAAGCACTTTATGGTAGAAAGTGCAGGTCTCCGATTTGTTGGAGTGAGGTGGGGGATAGACAGATTACGGGTCCGGAGATTATACAAGAAACTACCAAGAAGATCATCCAAATTCAACAACGGTTGAAAACCGCCCAAAGTCGACAAAAGAGCTACGCTGACATTAAAAGAAAAGATATAGAATTTGAAATTGGAGAGATGGTCATGCTTAAAGTTTCACCTTGGAAAGGCGTTGTTCGATTTGGTAAACGAGGGAAATTAAATCCAAGGTATATTGGACCATTCAAGATTATTGATCGTGTCGGACCAGTAGCTTACCGACTTGAGTTACCTCAACAACTCGCGGCTGTACATAACACTTTCCACGTCTCGAATTTGAAGAAATGTTTTGCTAAAGAAGATCTCACTATTCCGTTAGATGAAATCCAAATCAACGAAAAACTCCAATTCATCGAAGAACCCGTCGAAATAATGGATCGTGAGGTTAAAAGACTTAAGCAAAACAAGATACCAATTGTTAAGGTTCGATGGAATGCTCGTAGAGGACCCGAGTTCACCTGGGAGCGTGAAGATCAGATGAAGAAGAAATACCCGCATCTATTTCCAGAAGATTCGTCAACACCTTCAACAGCTTAAAATTTCGGGACGAAATTTATTTAACGGGTAGGTACTGTAGTGACCCGAACTTTTCCATGTTTATATATATTAATTGAGATTGATGTTTACATGATTAAATGTTTCCAACATGTTAAGCAATCAAACTTATTAAGACTTGATTAATTGAAATAGGTTTCATATAGACAATTGACCACCCAAGTTGACCGGTGATTCACGAACGTTAAAACTTGTAAAAAACTATATGATGACATATATATGGTTATATATATAGTTAACATTATATTATGATAAGTAAACATATCATTAATTATATTAACAATGAACTACATATGTAAAAACAAGACTACTAACTTAATGATTTTGAAACGAGACATATATGTAACGTTTATCGTTGTAACGACATTTAATGTATATATATCATATTAAGAGATATTCGTACATCATAATATCATGATAATATAATAATTTAAAATCTCTTTTGATATTATAAACATTGGGTTAACAACATTTAACAAGATCGTTAACCTAAAGGTTTCAAAACAACACTTACATGTAACGACTAACGATGACTTAACGACTCAGTTAAAATGTATATACATGTAGTGTTTTAATATGTATTTATACACTTTTGAAAGACTTCAATACACTTATCAAAATACTTCTACTTAACAAAAATGCTTACAATTACATTCTCGTTCAGTTTCATCAACAATTCTACTCGTATGCACCCGTATTCGTACTCGTACAATACACAGCTTTTAGATGTATGTACTATTGGTATATACACTCCAATGATCAGCTCTTAGCAGCCCATGTGAGTCACCTAACACATGTGGGAACCATCATTTGGCAACTAGCATGAAATATCTCATAAGATTACAAAAATATGAGTAATCATTCATGACTTATTTACATGAAAACAAAATTACATATCCTTTATATCTAATCCATACACCAACGACCAAAAACACCTACAAACACTTTCATTCTTCAATTTTCTTCATCTAATTGAACTCTCTCAAGTTCTATCTTCAAGTTCTAAGTGTTCTTCATAAATTCCAAAAGTTCTAGTTTCATAAAATCAAGAATACTTTCAAGTTTGCTAGCTCACTTCCAATCTTGTAAGGTGATCATCCAACCTCAAGAAATCTTTGTTTCTTACAGTAGGTTATCATTCTAATACAAGGTAATAATCATATTCAAACTTTGGTTCAATTTCTATAACTATAACAATCTTATTTCAAGTGATGATCTTACTTGAACTTGTTTTCGTGTCATGATTTTGCTTCAAGAACTTTGAGCCATCCAAGGATCCATTGAAGCTAGATCCATTTTTCTCTTTTCCAGTAGGTTCATCCAAGGAACTTAAGGTAGTAATGATGTTCATAACATCATTCGATTCATACATATAAAGCTATCTTATTCGAAGGTTTAAACTTGTAATCACTAGAACATAGTTTAGTTAATTCTAAACTTGTTAGCAAACAAAAGTTAATCCTTCTAACTTGACTTTTAAAATCAACTAAACACATGTTCTATATCTATATGATATGCTAACTTAATGATTTAAAACCTGGAAACACGAAAAACACCGTAAAACCGGATTTACGCCGTCGTAGTAACACCGCGGGCTGTTTTGGGTTAGTTAATTAAAAACTATGATAAACTTTGATTTAAAAGTTGTTATTCTGAGAAAATGATTTTTATTATGAACATGAAACTATATCCAAAAATTATGGTTAAACTCAAAGTGGAAGTATGTTTTCTAAAATGGTCATCTAGACGTCGTTCTTTCGACTGAAATGACTACCTTTACAAAAACGACTTGTAACTTATTTTTCCGACAATAAACCTATACTTTTTTTGTTTAGATTCATAAAATAGAGTTCAATATGAAACCATAGCAATTTGATTCACTCAAAACGGATTTAAAATGAAGAAGTTATGGGTAAAACAAGATTGGATAATTTTTCTCATTTTAGCTACGTGAAAATTGGTAACAAATCTATTCCAACCATAACTTAATCAACTTGTATTATATATTATGTAATCTTGAGATACCATAGACACGTATACAATGTTTCGACCTATCATGTCGACACATCAATATATATTTCGGAACAACCATAGACACTCTATATGTGAATGTTGGAGTTAGCTATACAGGGTTGAGGTTGATTCCAAAATATATATAGTTTGAGTTGTGATCAATACTGAGATACGTATACACTGGGTCGTGGATTGATTCAAGATAATATTTATCAATTTATTTCTGTACATCTAACTGTGGACAACTAGTTGTAGGTTACTAACGAGGACAGCTGACTTAATAAACTTAAAACATCAAAATATATTAAAAGTGTTGTAAATATATTTTGAACATACTTTGATATATATGTATATATTGTTATAGGTTCGTGAATCAACCAGTGGCCAAGTCTTACTTCCCGACGAAGTAAAAATCTGTGAAAGTGAGTTATAGTCCCACTTTTAAAATCTAATATTTTTGGGATGAGAATACATGCAGGTTTTATAAATGATTTACAAAATAGACACAAGTACGTGAAACTACATTCTATGGTTGAATTATTGAAATCGAATATGCCCCTTTTTATTAAGTCTGGTAATCTAAGAATTAGGGAACAGACACCCTAATTGACGCGAATCCTAAAGATAGATCTATTGGGCCTAACAAACCCCATCCAAAGTACCGGATGCTTTAGTACTTCGAAATTTATATCATATCCGAAGGGTGTCCCGGAATGATGGGGATATTCTTATATATGCATCTTGTTATTGTCGGTTACCAGGTGTTCACCATATGAATGATTTTTATCTCTATGTATGGGATGTGTATTGAAATATGAAATCTTGTGGTCTATTGTTACGATTTGATATATATAGGTTAAACCTATAACTCACCAACATTTTTGTTGACGTTTTAAGCATGTTTATTCTCAGGTGATTATTAAGAGCTTCCGCTGTCGCATACTTAAATAAGGACAAGATTTGGAGTCCATGCTTGTATGATATTGTGTAAAAACTGCATTCAAGAAACTTATTTTGTTGTAACATATTTGTATTGTAAACCATTATGTAATGGTCGTGTGTAAACAGGATATTTTAGATTATCATTATTTGATAATCTACGTAAAGCTTTTTAAACCTTTATTGATGAAATAAAGGTTATGGTTTGTTTAAAAATGAATGCAGTCTTTGAAAAACGTCTCATATAGAGGTCAAAACCTCGCAACGAAATCAATTAATATGGAACGTTTTTAATCAATAAGAACGGGACATTTCAATATTCTTATATATGCATCTTGTTAATGTCGGTTACCAGGTGTTCACCATATGAATGATTTTTATCTCTATGTATGAGATGTGTATTGAAATATGAAATCTTGTGGTCTATTGTTACGATTTGATATATATAGGTTAAACCTATAACTCACCAACATTTTTGTTGACGTTTTAAGCATGTTTATTCTCAGGTGATTATTAAGAGCTTCCGCTGTCGCATACTTAAATAAGGACGAGATTTGGAGTCCATGCTTGTATGATATTGTGTAAAAACTGCATTCAAGAAACTTATTTTGTTGTAACATATTTGTATTGTAAACCATTATGTAATGGTCGTGTGTAAACAGGATATTTTAGATTATCATTATTTGATAATCTACATAAAGCTTTTTAAACCTTTATTGATGAAATAAAGGTTATGGTTTGTTTTAAAATGAATGCAGTCTTTGAAAAACGTCTCATATTGAGGTCAAAACCTCGCAACGAAATCAATTAATATGGAACGTTTTTAATCAATAAGAACGGGACATTTCAGTTGGTATCAGAGCGTTGGTCTTAGAGAACCAGAAAATTTGCATTAGTGTGTCTTATCGAGTTTGTTAGGATGCATTAGTGAGTCTGGACTTCGACCGTGTTTTTTTTAAAATGATTGCTTAACATTTTTGTTGGAAACTATATATTTTTAACATATGAATATTATGTGATATATTAATCTCTTAACGTGTTTGATATTATGTGATAGATGTCTACCTCTAGAACAAGTCCCATTGACTCACCTAATAATAATGAAGAGTCAAATGTAAATTAGAATGATTCGTGGACTGATTCACAAGTTCCCGAAGAGGAACCGGAAGAAGAGTCGGAACCGGAAGAAGAGTCGGAACCGGAAGAAGAATCGGAACCGGAAGAAGAAATAGAACCGGTGGGGGAAATAATAAAACGGTTAAGTAAAAGAGAATCCTCAACCAACCGACCAAGGTTAATTATGGTCAGTGGTGTTTCCGCCAAGAAAGTAAAATATTGGGAGGATTACCAATTCTTCGATGAATCGGATTCCGACGAGAATTCCGATGATGTTATAGAAATTACCCCAACTGAATTTAAAAAGGCAAAAGAAAATAATAAGGGAAAGGGCATAAAAATAGAGAAATCTAATTCCAACCCCGATGAACTTTATATGTATCGTCAACCCCCGAAGTCCTTAAGTTGTAACAATGACCCGGGAACCTCTAAACCACCAGGTTTTTCTAAACCAATGTGGACAATGACGGCTCGTATTAGGGGAACATCATATATTCCTAGAAACTTGGCAAAACGAACCAAAACCGAACAAGAAGAAACGAGCGAGTCGGAATAAGATAGTTGTATTCGTGTGGTGTAATATATGTAATATAGTGTGCTTATGCTTTATGATATATGTAAAAATTGCTTGTATTAATAAGTATTTTTTTATGAATCTAACTCTTGTCTATTTTACAGTATAAAAACACAAAATGGATAGACAACCCAATATTTTAAGAGACCTACCCGGAGACATGATTGATGAAATTTTGTCTAGAGTCGGTCAGAATTCTTCGGCACAACTATTTAAGGCGAGATCAGTTTGTAAGACATTCGAAGAACGTTCCAAGAATGCCTTGGTTTATAAAAGGCTTTCGTTCGAAAGATGGGGGATATCACATTGGGAAATCCATAAGTTACGATGTGTTTACTTTGACGCATATATTGCGGGGAACCCAAATGCTATTTTACGCAATGGGTTAAGAAATTATTTTGACTCAATATATCCGAATATTGGACTTCGTGATTTAGAAAAAGCGGCTAACATGCAACATAAAGAAGCATGTTATGCTTACGGATTAGTAATGTTCGCTTCTCACCAAAGTGAGAACAAGAACATCGGGCTACAACTATTAAACAAAACGTTCCCACAAGTGACGGAGTCGGTAATTGGGGTAAGAAATGAGGTTTTTAGGTTATTACGAGACTGTTGGTCATTACGTAACCCTCGTCCCTTTGACGACGTTACAACACGCTGTCTTATCAACGGCCATAACGGTTATGTTCCACAAGACCAAGGATGGGAAGTAGTCCTAGTAAAACCAGAATGCATGACTTGTTTCTGGACGTATGAATTACGTGTCTTTATTGCCTTTGCTGAATGACTTGTGTACTAGCTAGAATTATCTTCACAACTATCTTGTATCAAAGTTATTGTGTGCTATATTTCATGCTTTATGTAAAATAAGCGCTATTGTAAGTTTGTAAAATATTGTATAAAAGTTTGAACGCGAAATATTATTACAATCAGTTTTTTATATAGAATTGTAGTAGTTGAATTGTATATTAGCTACTAAGTATGAACTTAACGGGTAGGTACTACCCGAATTTAAACTTATAAAACGCTAATATGAAGAAAAAGTTTTTATAAATGAGTTCATATTATGCTACGAAATACTATTAACTACTCTTAATATTCTGTATGATTAACTTGTTCCATTTGACTATTTTGAAGGAAATGGCACCGACTACTCGACACGCCGTGAATATGAATGAAGAGGAATTCCGTACTTTTATAGCTTCAAACATAGCCGCAGTACAGGCTGCGCTACATACCAACAATAATCTTGGATCTGGCAGTACAGGAAATCGTGTAGGGTGCACCTACAAAGAATTCACTGCCTGCAAAACCTTTGGAATTTGATGGAACCGAAGGACCGATCGGATTGAAACGGTGGACCGAGAAGGTCGAATCGGTGTTTGCCATAAGTAAGTGTACTGAAGAGGACAAAGTGAAGTACGCTACGCATACCTTCACAGGTTCTGCGTTAACATGGTGGAATACCTATCTAGAGCAAGTGGGACAAGATGATGCGTACGCACTACCGTGGTCAGCATTCAAGCACTTGATGAACGAGAAGTACCGTCCCAGAACTGAGGTCAATAGGCTCAAGACAGAACTTAGAGGGTTACGAACCCAAGGATTTGATATTACCACGTACGAAAGACGATTCACAGAATTGTGCCTATTGTGTCCGGGAGCATTTGAAGATGAGGAAGAGAAGATCGACGCGTTTGTGAAAGGATTACCGGAAAGAATCCAAGAAGATATAAGTTCACACGAGCCTGCCTCCATACAACAGGCATGTAGAATGGCTCACAAACTAGTGAACCAGATTGAAGAAAGAATTAAAGAATAGACTGCTGAAGAGGCCAATGTGAAGCAAGTCAAAAGAAAGTAAGAGGAAAACGGTGATAAGAATCACCAATACAACAACAACAGCAATTACAACAATAATCGCAACAATTATCCCAACAATCGCAACATCAATCGCAACTACAACAAACGGCCCAACAACAACAACAACAACAACAGCAACTACAACAATCATCCCAACAACAATAATAACCGCAACAACAACAATAATCAGAAGCAGCTATGCCAAAGGTGTGAAAAGTATCACTCGGGGTTCTGCACCAAATTTTGCAACAAGTGTAAAAGAAATGGTCATAGCGCGGCGAAGTGTGAGGTCTACGGACCAGGGGTTAATAGAACGAAAGGAACAAATGGTTTCGGAACGAGTAATGGCGGAGCAAGTAGTGTCGGAGCAAGTTATGCCAATGTAGTTTGTTATAAATGTGGAAAACCGGGCCACATTATTAGAAATTGCCCGAACCAGGAGAACACGAATGGACAAGGCCGCAGAAGAGTTTTCAATATTAATGCGGCAGAGGCACAGGAAGACCCGGAGCTTGTTACGGGTACGTTTCTTATTGATAATAAATCTTCTTACGTTTTATTTGATTCGGGTGCGGATAGAAGCTATATGAGTAGAGATTTTTGTGCTAAATTAAGTTGTCCATTGACGCCTTTGGATAGTAAATTTTTACTCGAATTAGCAAATGGTAAATTAATTTCAGCAGATAATATATGTCGGAATCGAGAAATTAAACTGGTTAGCGAAACATTTAAGATTGATTTGATACCAGTAGAGTTAGGGAGTTTTGATGTGATAATCGGTATGGACTGGTTGAAAGAAGTGAAAGCAGAGATCGTTTGTTACAAAAATGCAATTCGCATTATACGAGAAAAAGGAAAACCCTTAATGGTGTACGGAGAAAAGGGCAACACGAAGCTACATCTTATTAGTAATTTGAAGGCACAAAAACTAATAAGAAAAGGTTGCTATGCTGTTCTAGCACACGTCGAGAAAGTACAAACTGAAGAAAAGAGCATCAATGATGTTCCCATTGCAAAAGAATTTCCCGATGTATTTTCGAAAGAATTACCGGGATTACCCCCACAGCGATCCGTTGAATTTCAAATAGATCTTGTACCAGGAGCTGCACCAATAGCTCGTGCACCTTACAGACTCGCACCCATCGAGATGAAAGAACTACAAAGCCAATTACAAGAACTTTTAGAGCGTGGTTTCGTTCGACCAAGCACATCACCGTGGGGAGCTCCTGTTTTGTTTGTCAAGAAGAAAGATGGTACATTCAGGTTGTGTATCGACTACCGAGAGTTGAAAAAACTTACCATCAAGAACCGCTACCCACTACCGAGAATCGACGACTTATTTGATCAACTACAAGGCTCGTCTGTTTATTCAAAGATTGACTTACTTTCCGGGTATCATCAAATGCGGGTGAAAGAAGATGATATTCCAAAGACTGCTTTCAGAACACGTTACGGTCATTACGAGTTTATGGTCATGCTGTTTGGTTTAACTAATGCACCAGCTGTGTTCATGGACCTTATGAACCGAGTGTGTGGACCATACCTTGACAAGTTTGTCATTGTTTTCATTGATGACATACTTATTTACTCAAAGAATGACCAAGAACACGGTGAACATTTGAGAAAGGTGTTAGAAGTATTGAGGAAGGAAGAATTGTACGCTAAGTTTTCAAAGTGTGCATTTTGGTTGGAAGAAGTTCAATTCCTCGGTCACATAGTGAACAAAGAAGGTATTAAGGTGGATCCGGCAAAGATAGAAACTGTTGAAAAGTGGGAAACCCCGAAAACTTCGAAACACATACGCCAGTTTTTAGGACTAGCCGGTTACTACAGAAGGTTCATCCAAGACTTTTCCAGAATAGCAAAACCCTTGACTGCATTAACGCATAAAGGGAAGAAATTTGAATGGAATGATGACCAAGAGAAAGTGTTTCAGTTATTGAAGAAAAAGCTAACTACGGCACCTATATTGTCATTGCCTGAAGGGAATGATGATTTTGTGATTTATTGTGACGCATCAAAGCAAGGTCTCGGTTGTGTATTAATGCAACAAACGAAGGTGATTGCTTATGCGTCTAGACAATTGAAGATTCACGAACAAAATTATACGACGCATGATTTGGAATTAGGCGCGGTTGTTTTTGCATTAAAGACTTGGAGGCACTACTTATATGGGGTCAAAAGTATTATATATACCGACCACAAAAGTCTTCAACACATATTTAATCAGAAACAACTGAATATGAGGCAGCGTAGGTGGATTGAATTGTTCAATGATTACGACTTTGAGATTCGTTACCACCCGGGGAAGGCAAATGTGGTAGCCGATGCCTTGAGCAGGAAGGACAGAGAACCCATTCGAGTAAAATCTATGAATATAATGATTCATAATAACCTTACTACTCAAATAAAGGAGGCGCAACAAGGAGTTTTAAAAGAGGGAAATTTAATGAAATACCCAAAGGATCGGAGAAGCATCTTAATATTAGGGAAGACGGAACCCGGTATAGGGCTGAAAGGATTTGGGTACCAAAATTTGGAAATATGAGAGAAATGGTACTTAGAGAAGCTCATAAAACTAGATACTCAATACATCCTGGAACGGGGAAGATGTACAAGGATCTCAAGAAACATTTTTGGTGGCCGGGTATGAAAGTCGATGTTGCTAAATACGTAGGAGAATGTTTGACATGTTCTGTAACATCCCGCGTTTTTCCGTTAAATTATTTTAACACCGTCTTTTTTTTTTAAAATAATATCCCTCGTCACCTATACTCGTGCACTTCGTTAACTAGTGTTCATGATAATCCCGTTACTCGATTTTAACATCTCTCGTTAACTTGCGTTTTGAAAATATTCGTTTGGTTATTTCCCGCACCCGACAACAAACTTGAGGGACTAATCTCGCCACTCGGGTAAACTTGGCTAACTAGTGACTCCTCACCACCCCACACTTCATTTCACCATCTTCTTCCTCTTTTTCTTTCTTCCTTTTCTCTCAAGAACACAAACACAAAATTCATCATCTAATTTTGATCTTGGAAGCTCACAACAAATCCGACTACATATTCTTAATCCTCTCGTCATCCTCCACGATTTGATACTAACTTCATCGATTTTGGGTAACATTTCTAAAACTCTAGATTTCTCAAATTCGTGTTTTTGACTTGATATGTTGTTAGTTAGTGTCTATGGCTCGTGTATAACATGAATATATGATTTGTATGCTCGATCTTGATGTTTTGGTGTAACTAGCTTGAAAATGAAAAGTGTATGCTTAATCTTTGATTTTGGATGATGAAATGTGTTTAGATGTTAATGTTTGTGTGTTCAAAGTGTTAGTTACTTCAATAGCTTCGTTTTGGTGTGTTGATTGACATGAAAACCTTACATTAACATGATTAGTGATTTTGAGGTTTGGTTAGGGTTTGACAACTCTTAAAACGAACTTTTGATGCGTTGAATGCTTATTAATGTTATTGATAAGTGTTTAGTTGTATTACATGTTTCATTACCTTCAAAACGGCATATCATATGTATAAATTGGATTCCCGAGACTTGAATTGCAATTGATGAACTTGAAACCTTGTTTTGGAACGTTTAACGAACTTTCGACGAGATTTTTGTTGTCTAAAATGATAAATTTGATTTAGGAAATGTATCTAGTTATGTTCCTTGTCGAAAGAGCTTTCCGGTGATATAAAATACATGTCTTGATTATTTGCGGATCATAAACTAGGATTGATTGAAGTTTGGCTCGTGCCTTGTGTTTTCTGCAAACAGGACCTGTAAGCCTTTTGGGACGCCGTCCCAACCTCCTAGACGCCGTCCCACCTTTTGAACCTAGACGCCGTCTAGGATATCAGGACGCCGTCCCACCCTTCATTGTGGGACGCCGTCTAGCCAATTGGGACGCCGTCCCATTGTACTAAAACTGGCTGTTTGGGTTGTCTTTTGACGTAAAAATGTTTGCTATGCTACGGACCTCCGATTAACATGAAACTTGGCCAACATACTCATATATGATTATATAACTTAGAAAAATTGTCGGATACCCGACCCGACCCCGTTGACTTTGACTTTGACCAAGTTTGACTTTTAATCAAACTTAACCAAATGGTTGTGTAATCATTCTAACATGCTTTTATACTTGTATCTTGCCTGAAACATGACAACTTGATTCACATGCTACATTATTGAGTCGTAACGAGCCATAGAACTAATTGAACATCTTTGACCTATCATGTTTACCGTTATTGATACAAACCTATTGTTTAGGTCAAGACTAGCATTGTTCTTTGCACACGTTTACTTGTTGAAGTACTTTATTAACTCTCGCGCTCAAGGTGAGATCATAGTCCCACCTTTTCAACAACTTTTATACTTTTACATCGTGGGCTGAGAAAACATATACTTTGTTACATCTTGTACTACTTACTTTTATGTTTTGAACACAAGTGTGAAAACAAACATTCCACGTGCGAGTTAGAACAAAAATGCCTCAATTCGATTATCATTAGTTACACTTGCAGGGTGTAAGCGAGAACTTATATTGTGTGGCCATACGGGTTTAACAAACCCTCATTCGGACGGTTCGCTACCGTTATGCGGATGAAATATATTTTTGTGTTTTAGTGTGGGTTCTAGCACTGTGTGATGGGGTAACGTTGGTTAAGTTTTGATAATTGAGTGCTCGCGTATAACAACACTTTTGGAATGCAAATGATTTGGATAATCTACGTTATGGAAATACAAAATCTTGTGGTTCAAAAACAACGTTTAATACTTACTAAACCTATGATTTCACCAACGTTTTCGTTGACAGATTTCTATGTTTTTCTCAGGTCTTGCACGATATGTGATACATGCTTCCGCTCACTATTTGATACTTGCATCCGATGTCGAGTATACATGCATTTCATGGAGCGTCTTTTGACTTTACTTAAACCGTGTCGCCTAGATTTCAATCGTACTTATAACGTTGTAACTTAACTTTTGGTTGAACAATTCTTGTAAACTTTGAAACAATCCTTATTTTGAAATGAAGGCGACATATTTTGGTCAAACGTTATCTTAAAGACTTATAATCAGGTAATGGGACCCACGTAGCCGACGCCGTCACTTGACGATTTGTCGGGGTCGCTACAAGTGGTATCAGAGCTTTGGTTGTAGGGATTTAGAGTTCATTTGTGTCCACCCCGAGTCATAGGGTACATAGGTGAATCTAGACTACAACCGGCATATAGACTGAAGTAGGAATTACTTGACTATTTGTGCATTTATACTCGAACTCTTCTATCATATCTAACTCGTATTCGATCTTGATCTTACGTTAATAAATTTTGTTGACGCGCCACCTTGACTTTATGAAGTAATGTTAAATGCACATGAGAATCAGGGTAATATAATTTCCGGGATTATATTACGGTGATTCACATGGACGTTCCGACATTATGACATAGAGAATTTAAGGCGAGTCAAGGAAAATTTTCTCTCTATCCTTATTCCATGCCACGGTTAGTATTATTTAGAATACTAACCAACGATATTCTTGTGTCATGAAGGAACAATGGCTCGTCGACGCGCTCCTCCCGAAACTCCCGAACAAGCCCTCCAACGTATGATAGCCACCGCCATAGGTGCGGCTATGGCTAGTATCTCCTCCGACATCAATAACAACCACAACCACAACAACCATGGAACCGGTAATTCAAACGAGGGTTGCTCCTACAAAACTTTCATGGGGTGCAAACCTCACACCTTCGATGGGACCGGAGGACCGGTTGTGCTCACCCGATGGTTTGAGCAAACAGAAGCCGTTTTTAGCATAAGCGGTTGTCGGGACCAAGACAAAGTCAAATATTCCACCCACACTTTTGCCGGTATTGCCCTCACATGGTGGAATACGTATGTGCTGTCGGTGGGTATCGATGAAGCTCACACTCTCTCATGGGCCGACTTAAAGAAAAAGATGATCACCGAATACTTCCCGCGCGAAGAGACCCGTAAGCTCGAACACGAACTAAGAACTTTAAAAGCGGTCGGGAA
Source organism: Rutidosis leptorrhynchoides (assembly GCF_046630445.1). Lineage (NCBI taxonomy): Eukaryota > Viridiplantae > Streptophyta > Magnoliopsida > Asterales > Asteraceae > Rutidosis > Rutidosis leptorrhynchoides. The sequence continues at coordinate 374,951,355 of NC_092340.1, read as the reverse complement.
TGACCTAAAGGCATATAATCAACGATTTTCTGAGCTATCCTTGATGTGCCCAAACCTCGTGACCCCCGAACCTCTAAGGGTTGAACTTTACATGGATGGTCTTCCCAAGAGCATCAAACAAGGAGTAATGTCATCCAAACCCAGTAATCACCAAGAGGCCCTGAATATGGCCCGTCAATTGATCGAAACGGTAGACGAGATTGAAGTGCCGGCACCTAAAGCCGAGGATGAGTCGGGTGACAACAAAAGAAAATGGGAAGCCCCCCAATCGAGCAACTACAACAACAACTTTGCCAAGGAACCTCTCACCCCCGTCGGCAAGAAAAGTTATGCCGGGACACGACCTTTTTGCAACAAATGCCACAAGCATCATTTTGGTGAATGTGGCAAGCTAATTTGCCATCGGTGCCAAGGTAGTGGTCATATTGCCAAGTATTGTGGAAGTACCGCCCCCGTCACTCAAAAGGGGCCCGACGCACCAAAGCCGAGTATTTGCTACAAATGTGGCCAATCGGGTCATTTTAGGAATGAATGCCCAAAGAATAAAGCAAAAACCAACGCGCGCCATTGAACTTACAACATCGACACCTAGAATGCCCGAGACGATGATGGACTAGTCACGGGTACGTTTCTTCACAACAAACCGTATATTTCATACTTATTCGATTCGAGTACCGTTAGACGTTTTATAACTAAAGGATTTGACTCGTGCTCTTTATATTCCACCTCTTTCCCCCAGATACTACTTAGACGATTTAAGTGACCGACGGGAAATATTGTGTGCCTATGAATTTTATCGGAGGATATGCGTTATGAAATTGGACTCGACACCTATAGAACTAAGGAACTCAAAACCTATTCATTAAGGAGAAATTGTTGCCCTACACTTATGTATAGATTATTGTGAACTAAGAAATTTTTGGTTGGAAACCGATACCCTCTCCCTCGCATCCATGACCTCATGATTTTTGCACGAATCCCGTATGTTCCAAATCGACCTCCGTTCCGGTTATCACCAATTGGGGGTTAAGGGAGACGATGTCTCCTAAGTCATTTCCGAACTCGCAACGTTAGTTGTAAATCTCTCTTAGTACCGTTTGATTTATTTAGGACTCCATCCGTATTCATGAACCTCCTAAACCGCGTATGCAAATTCATATAGACTAATCTGTTATCGTATTTATAGATGACATCTTAACTTATTCAAGTAAAGAAGGAAAACGAACAACATCACCATCTTAAGCTCGAACTTTTGAGAAAAGAGCAACTCTATACCAAATTCTTCGAGTGAGAATTTCTGTTGAACGAAGTCCAATTTTCTAGACCATGATGTTAATGGTCAAGGCATTACAATCAATCTCGAAATCAAGCCACATGTAATCAGGAAACTCTCCCAACTCAGACTTATATTCGTAAAAATATTAGATCTCACCGGTTGTTACCGAAGATTAATTTCTGACTTTTCTCGTGTGTTATCGCCAAGAAAAAGCCGTGCACCTGCGGGCAAAACGGACAATATTGTGGTCATGTTAAGATGGGGTGTTACAGAATGGTATCACACGGTGTCACACGACTTTTAAACTCGTTAACTCACTAAGGAAAACTCTAAACCTCTCCGTGTTCGAACCTTGAGCGTGATTCTTCACACCAACATTTCTAGTTAAAAATCGTAAAGCAATAGATGGAACTCGAACATGGAAATATTTCTATTTGAACGCCGAAAGGCATACTCTCTCGACTCAAAAAAAAAAAAAAAAAAAAAAAAACATAACTAAAATTCGTTATTTTACACGAAGAATTCGAATACTAAATTGTGGATCCGATCAAACTTCTCGTCATCACGTACCACACTACATACCTCTGTTATTTCACCGTCACCGTCTGATATTACTGGAATTTAAGATAACACACAATCCAACGATACTTCACTCTTCTTTGACTTAACGTCCTTGTGTTTCTGATAATCGGTCAACCATTATTCAACCCCGAACTATACAACTACGTGTACTACCTCGTTTCTCTTTCAGACTTCAACTTTTGACAACTAGAGGCACGTTATGGCAACCTCGAGATGCAAGCTCATCCTATTCTAAGTCCTCATTTCACTCCTATCTTTATCGCTCGCATTTCCGTTTAAAGAAATTCCTCATATTACCTAAGTATTCGCCACGAGGGTGAATAGTCCTAACGAACATTTTTCGAACCCTAACTAACTCGTTCAAACATATCTTAAGGAATTCTTTTTCCAATACGGTGTACCATTGCCAATTACCTCGAATCAATACTCGTATCGCTTCTAGTTTTGCAAGAAACCTTGGAAACCCACTTGGACATACGTACCGCGTATCTCCCACAACCGACGAACCGAGCAAACGTACGATTCAATCTTGGAAAGACATGTTACAGACTGGTATTGTCACCTTTAGTAGTTCCTTTTACGACGACAGCTATCACTCGTATATTAACGCAGCACTTCCGAAACCCTATATGACCGCTAATGTCATACCCCTGTTCATTTAACCAAAGCATGCGGCAAGCAAATCGCCGAATCTGAACTCCATCAAGAAACAACAATTGAGATCGTTCAAGTCCGAGGAGGGCTAGAGACAACCCATAGTCGCCAGAAGAGTTATACCAAACTTAGATGAAAACCTCACCAAACCCAGTGTGTAACCGCGTAATTTTGAGAAACCGCACCTTGGAAGGGTGTGATCCATTTTGGGAAATCGAGAAAGGCTATACTCGCATTATTGAACCTTTTGAAACCTTGGGGCGTATTAGAACCGCTTCCTACCGTTTAGAACTTCCGACTCAATTAAGTTTCCGTTTACCCTACATTTCGTGTAACAAACTTAGAAACGTGTCCTGCGGAACAGGAACGTGCAATCCTGCTAGATACATCAACTATCGATGACAAACTACTCTTCATAGGAAAACCAGTTGAAACCGGGGATCGTAAAAACCAAACCTTAACACAACGTGAAACCCTGACTATCCAAATGCATGAGAACACGCAAGGACGTACCTACACTTATTCATATCATGAACAACGTAAAGTCTCGAGTAAGAGATATCGACTACTACTTCCAACTAAATTTCGGGACGAAATTTCTTTTAAGGTGTGGATAATGTAACATCCCGCGTTTTTCCGTTAAATTATTTTAACACCGTCTTTTTTTTTTTAAAATAATATCCCTCGTCACCTATACTCGTGCACTTCGTTAACTAGTGTTCATGATAATCCCGTTACTCGATTTTAACATCTCTCGTTAACTTGCGTTTTGAAAATATTCGTTTGGTTATTTCCCGCACCCGACAACAAACTTGAGGGACTAATCTCGCCACTCGGGTAAACTTGGCTAACTAGTGACTCCTCACCACCCCACACTTCATTTCACCATCTTCTTCCTCTTTTTCTTTCTTCCTTTTCTCTCAAGAACACAAACACAAAATTCATCATCTAATTTTGATCTTGGAAGCTCACAACAAATCCGACTACATATTCTTAATCCTCTCGTCATCCTCCACGATTTGATACTAACTTCATCGATTTTGGGTAACATTTCTAAAACTCTAGATTTCTCAAATTCGTGTTTTTGACTTGATATGTTGTTAGTTAGTGTCTATGGCTCGTGTATAACATGAATATATGATTTGTATGCTCGATCTTGATGTTTTGGTGTAACTAGCTTGAAAATGAAAAGTGTATGCTTAATCTTTGATTTTGGATGATGAAATGTGTTTAGATGTTAATGTTTGTGTGTTCAAAGTGTTAGTTACTTCAATAGCTTCGTTTTGGTGTGTTGATTGACATGAAAACCTTACATTAACATGATTAGTGATTTTGAGGTTTGGTTAGGGTTTGACAACTCTTAAAACGAACTTTTGATGCGTTGAATGCTTATTAATGTTATTGATAAGTGTTTAGTTGTATTACATGTTTCATTACCTTCAAAACGGCATATCATATGTATAAATTGGATTCCCGAGACTTGAATTGCAATTGATGAACTTGAAACCTTGTTTTGGAACGTTTAACGAACTTTCGACGAGATTTTTGTTGTCTAAAATGATAAATTTGATTTAGGAAATGTATCTAGTTATGTTCCTTGTCGAAAGAGCTTTCCGGTGATATAAAATACATGTCTTGATTGTTTGCGGATCATAAACTAGGATTGATTGAAGTTTGGCTCGTGCCTTGTGTTTTCTGCAAACAGGACCTGTAAGCCTTTTGGGACGCCGTCCCAACCTCCTAGACGCCGTCCCACCTTTTGAACCTAGACGCCGTCTAGGATATCAGGACGCCGTCCCACCCTTCATTGTGGGACGCCGTCTAGCCAATTGGGACGCCGTCCCATTGTACTAAAACTGGCTGTTTGGGTTGTCTTTTGACGTAAAAATGTTTGCTATGCTACGGACCTCCGATTAACATGAAACTTGGCCAACATACTCATATATGATTATATAACTTAGAAAAATTGTCGGATACCCGACCCGACCCCGTTGACTTTGACTTTGACCAAGTTTGACTTTTAATCAAACTTAACCAAATGGTTGTGTAATCATTCTAACATGCTTTTATACTTGTATCTTGCCTGAAACATGACAACTTGATTCACATGCTACATTATTGAGTCGTAACGAGCCATAGAACTAATTGAACATCTTTGACCTATCATGTTTACCGTTATTGATACAAACCTATTGTTTAGGTCAAGACTAGCATTGTTCTTTGCACACGTTTACTTGTTGAAGTACTTTATTAACTCTCGCGCTCAAGGTGAGATCATAGTCCCACCTTTTCAACAACTTTTATACTTTTACATCGTGGGCTGAGAAAACATATACTTTGTTACATCTTGTACTACTTACTTTTATGTTTTGAACACAAGTGTGAAAACAAACATTCCACGTGCGAGTTAGAACAAAAATGCCTCAATTCGATTATCATTAGTTACACTTGCAGGGTGTAAGCGAGAACTTATATTGTGTGGCCATACGGGTTTAACAAACCCTCATTCGGACGGTTCGCTACCGTTATGCGGATGAAATATATTTTTGTGTTTTAGTGTGGGTTCTAGCACTGTGTGATGGGGTAACGTTGGTTAAGTTTTGATAATTGAGTGCTCGCGTATAACAACACTTTTGGAATGCAAATGATTTGGATAATCTACGTTATGGAAATACAAAATCTTGTGGTTCAAAAACAACGTTTAATACTTACTAAACCTATGATTTCACCAACGTTTTCGTTGACAGATTTCTATGTTTTTCTCAGGTCTTGCACGATATGTGATACATGCTTCCGCTCACTATTTGATACTTGCATCCGATGTCGAGTATACATGCATTTCATGGAGCGTCTTTTGACTTTACTTAAACCGTGTCGCCTAGATTTCAATCGTACTTATAACGTTGTAACTTAACTTTTGGTTGAACAATTCTTGTAAACTTTGAAACAATCCTTATTTTGAAATGAAGGCGACATATTTTGGTCAAACGTTATCTTAAAGACTTATAATCAGGTAATGGGACCCACGTAGCCGACGCCGTCACTTGACGATTTGTCGGGGTCGCTACAAGTGGTATCAGAGCTTTGGTTGTAGGGATTTAGAGTTCATTTGTGTCCACCCCGAGTCATAGGGTACATAGGTGAATCTAGACTACAACCGGCATATAGACTGAAGTAGGAATTACTTGACTATTTGTGCATTTATACTCGAACTCTTCTATCATATCTAACTCGTATTCGATCTTGATCTTACGTTAATAAATTTTGTTGACGCGCCACCTTGACTTTATGAAGTAATGTTAAATGCACATGAGAATCAGGGTAATATAATTTCCGGGATTATATTACGGTGATTCACATGGACGTTCCGACATTATGACATAGAGAATTTAAGGCGAGTCAAGGAAAATTTTCTCTCTATCCTTATTCCATGCCACGGTTAGTATTATTTAGAATACTAACCAACGATATTCTTGTGTCATGAAGGAACAATGGCTCGTCGACGCGCTCCTCCCGAAACTCCCGAACAAGCCCTCCAACGTATGATAGCCACCGCCATAGGTGCGGCTATGGCTAGTATCTCCTCCGACATCAATAACAACCACAACCACAACAACCATGGAACCGGTAATTCAAACGAGGGTTGCTCCTACAAAACTTTCATGGGGTGCAAACCTCACACCTTCGATGGGACCGGAGGACCGGTTGTGCTCACCCGATGGTTTGAGCAAACAGAAGCCGTTTTTAGCATAAGCGGTTGTCGGGACCAAGACAAAGTCAAATATTCCACCCACACTTTTGCCGGTATTGCCCTCACATGGTGGAATACGTATGTGCTGTCGGTGGGTATCGATGAAGCTCACACTCTCTCATGGGCCGACTTAAAGAAAAAGATGATCACCGAATACTTCCCGCGCGAAGAGACCCGTAAGCTCGAACACGAACTAAGAACTTTAAAAGCGGTCGGGAATGACCTAAAGGCATATAATCAACGATTTTCTGAGCTATCCTTGATGTGCCCAAACCTCGTGACCCCCGAACCTCTAAGGGTTGAACTTTACATGGATGGTCTTCCCAAGAGCATCAAACAAGGAGTAATGTCATCCAAACCCAGTAATCACCAAGAGGCCCTGAATATGGCCCGTCAATTGATCGAAACGGTAGACGAGATTGAAGTGCCGGCACCTAAAGCCGAGGATGAGTCGGGTGACAACAAAAGAAAATGGGAAGCCCCCCAATCGAGCAACTACAACAACAACTTTGCCAAGGAACCTCTCACCCCCGTCGGCAAGAAAAGTTATGCCGGGACACGACCTTTTTGCAACAAATGCCACAAGCATCATTTTGGTGAATGTGGCAAGCTAATTTGCCATCGGTGCCAAGGTAGTGGTCATATTGCCAAGTATTGTGGAAGTACCGCCCCCGTCACTCAAAAGGGGCCCGACGCACCAAAGCCGAGTATTTGCTACAAATGTGGCCAATCGGGTCATTTTAGGAATGAATGCCCAAAGAATAAAGCAAAAACCAACGCGCGCCATTGAACTTACAACATCGACACCTAGAATGCCCGAGACGATGATGGACTAGTCACGGGTACGTTTCTTCACAACAAACCGTATATTTCATACTTATTCGATTCGAGTACCGTTAGACGTTTTATAACTAAAGGATTTGACTCGTGCTCTTTATATTCCACCTCTTTCCCCCAGATACTACTTAGACGATTTAAGTGACCGACGGGAAATATTGTGTGCCTATGAATTTTATCGGAGGATATGCGTTATGAAATTGGACTCGACACCTATAGAACTAAGGAACTCAAAACCTATTCATTAAGGAGAAATTGTTGCCCTACACTTATGTATAGATTATTGTGAACTAAGAAATTTTTGGTTGGAAACCGATACCCTCTCCCTCGCATCCATGACCTCATGATTTTTGCACGAATCCCGTATGTTCCAAATCGACCTCCGTTCCGGTTATCACCAATTGGGGGTTAAGGGAGACGATGTCTCCTAAGTCATTTCCGAACTCGCAACGTTAGTTGTAAATCTCTCTTAGTACCGTTTGATTTATTTAGGACTCCATCCGTATTCATGAACCTCCTAAACCGCGTATGCAAATTCATATAGACTAATCTGTTATCGTATTTATAGATGACATCTTAACTTATTCAAGTAAAGAAGGAAAACGAACAACATCACCATCTTAAGCTCGAACTTTTGAGAAAAGAGCAACTCTATACCAAATTCTTCGAGTGAGAATTTCTGTTGAACGAAGTCCAATTTTCTAGACCATGATGTTAATGGTCAAGGCATTACAATCAATCTCGAAATCAAGCCACATGTAATCAGGAAACTCTCCCAACTCAGACTTATATTCGTAAAAATATTAGATCTCACCGGTTGTTACCGAAGATTAATTTCTGACTTTTCTCGTGTGTTATCGCCAAGAAAAAGCCGTGCACCTGCGGGCAAAACGGACAATATTGTGGTCATGTTAAGATGGGGTGTTACAGAATGGTATCACACGGTGTCACACGACTTTTAAACTCGTTAACTCACTAAGGAAAACTCTAAACCTCTCCGTGTTCGAACCTTGAGCGTGATTCTTCACACCAACATTTCTAGTTAAAAATCGTAAAGCAACAGATGGAACTCGAACATGGAAATATTTCTATTTGAACGCCGAAAGGCATACTCTCTCGACTCAAAAAAAAAAAAAAAAAAAAAAAACATAACTAAAATTCGTTATTTTACACGAAGAATTCGAATACTAAATTGTGGATCCGATCAAACTTCTCGTCATCACGTACCACACTACATACCTCTGTTATTTCACCGTCACCGTCTGATATTACTGGAATTTAAGATAACACACAATCCAACGATACTTCACTCTTCTTTGACTTAACGTCCTTGTGTTTCTGATAATCGGTCAACCATTATTCAACCCCGAACTATACAACTACGTGTACTACCTCGTTTCTCTTTCAGACTTCAACTTTTGACAACTAGAGGCACGTTATGGCAACCTCGAGATGCAAGCTCATCCTATTCTAAGTCCTCATTTCACTCCTATCTTTATCGCTCGCATTTCCGTTTAAAGAAATTCCTCATATTACCTAAGTATTCGCCACGAGGGTGAATAGTCCTAACGAACATTTTTCGAACCCTAACTAACTCGTTCAAACATATCTTAAGGAATTCTTTTTCCAATACGGTGTACCATTGCCAATTACCTCGAATCAATACTCGTATCGCTTCTAGTTTTGCAAGAAACCTTGGAAACCCACTTGGACATACGTACCGCGTATCTCCCACAACCGACGAACCGAGCAAACGTACGATTCAATCTTGGAAAGACATGTTACAGACTGGTATTGTCACCTTTAGTAGTTCCTTTTACGACGACAGCTATCACTCGTATATTAACGCAGCACTTCCGAAACCCTATATGACCGCTAATGTCATACCCCTGTTCATTTAACCAAAGCATGCGGCAAGCAAATCGCCGAATCTGAACTCCATCAAGAAACAACAATTGAGATCGTTCAAGTCCGAGGAGGGCTAGAGACAACCCATGGTCGCCAGAAGAGTTATACCAAACTTAGATGAAAACCTCACCAAACCCAGTGTGTAACCGCGTAATTTTGAGAAACCGCACCTTGGAAGGGTGTGATCCATTTTGGGAAATCGAGAAAGGCTATACTCGCATTATTGAACCTTTTGAAACCTTGGGGCGTATTAGAACTGCTTCCTACCGTTTAGAACTTCCGACTCAATTAAGTTTCCGTTTACCCTACATTTCGTGTAACAAACTTAGAAACGTGTCCTGCGGAACAGGAACGTGCAATCCTGCTAGATACATCAACTATCGATGACAAACTACTCTTCATAGGAAAACCAGTTGAAACCGGGGATCGTAAAAACCAAACCTTAACACAACGTGAAACCCTGACTATCCAAATGCATGAGAACACGCAAGGACGTACCTACACTTATTCATATCATGAACAACGTAAAGTCTCGAGTAAGAGATATCGACTACTACTTCCAACTAAATTTCGGGACGAAATTTCTTTTAAGGTGTGGATAATGTAACATCCCGCGTTTTTCCGTTAAATTATTTTAACACCGTCTTTTTTTTTTTAAAATAATATCCCTCGTCACCTATACTCGTGCACTTCGTTAACTAGTGTTCATGATAATCCCGTTACTCGATTTTAACATCTCTCGTTAACTTGCGTTTTGAAAATATTCGTTTGGTTATTTCCCGCACCCGACAACAAACTTGAGGGACTAATATCGCCACTCGGGTAAACTTGGCTAACTAGTGACTCCTCACCACCCCACACTTCATTTCACCATCTTCTTCCTCTTTTTCTTTCTTCCTTTTCTCTCAAGAACACAAACACAAAATTCATCATCTAATTTTGATCTTGGAAGCTCACAACAAATCCGACTACATATTCTTAATCCTCTCGTCATCCTCCACGATTTGATACTAACTTCATCGATTTTGGGTAACATTTCTAAAACTCTAGATTTCTCAAATTCGTGTTTTTGACTTGATATGTTGTTAGTTAGTGTCTATGGCTCGTGTATAACATGAATATATGATTTGTATGCTCGATCTTGATGTTTTGGTGTAACTAGCTTGAAAATGAAAAGTGTATGCTTAATCTTTGATTTTGGATGATGAAATGTGTTTAGATGTTAATGTTTGTGTGTTCAAAGTGTTAGTTACTTCAATAGCTTCGTTTTGGTGTGTTGATTGACATGAAAACCTTACATTAACATGATTAGTGATTTTGAGGTTTGGTTAGGGTTTGACAACTCTTAAAACGAACTTTTGATGCGTTGAATGCTTATTAATGTTATTGATAAGTGTTTAGTTGTATTACATGTTTCATTACCTTCAAAACGGCATATCATATGTATAAATTGGATTCCCGAGACTTGAATTGCAATTGATGAACTTGAAACCTTGTTTTGGAACGTTTAACGAACTTTCGACGAGATTTTTGTTGTCTAAAATGATAAATTTGATTTAGGAAATGTATCTAGTTATGTTCCTTGTCGAAAGAGCTTTCCGGTGATATAAAATACATGTCTTGATTGTTTGCGGATCATAAACTAGGATTGATTGAAGTTTGGCTCGTGCCTTGTGTTTTCTGCAAACAGGACCTGTAAGCCTTTTGGGACGCCGTCCCAACCTCCTAGACGCCGTCCCACCTTTTGAACCTAGACGCCGTCTAGGATATCAGGACGCCGTCCCACCCTTCATTGTGGGACGCCGTCTAGCCAATTGGGACGCCGTCCCATTGTACTAAAACTGGCTGTTTGGGTTGTCTTTTGACGTAAAAATGTTTGCTATGCTACGGACCTCCGATTAACATGAAACTTGGCCAACATACTCATATATGATTATATAACTTAGAAAAATTGTCGGATACCCGACCCGACCCCGTTGACTTTGACTTTGACCAAGTTTGACTTTTAATCAAACTTAACCAAATGGTTGTGTAATCATTCTAACATGCTTTTATACTTGTATCTTGCCTGAAACATGACAACTTGATTCACATGCTACATTATTGAGTCGTAACGAGCCATAGAACTAATTGAACATCTTTGACCTATCATGTTTACCGTTATTGATACAAACCTATTGTTTAGGTCAAGACTAGCATTGTTCTTTGCACACGTTTACTTGTTGAAGTACTTTATTAACTCTCGCGCTCAAGGTGAGATCATAGTCCCACCTTTTCAACAACTTTTATACTTTTACATCGTGGGCTGAGAAAACATATACTTTGTTACATCTTGTACTACTTACTTTTATGTTTTGAACACAAGTGTGAAAACAAACATTCCACGTGCGAGTTAGAACAAAAATGCCTCAATTCGATTATCATTAGTTACACTTGCAGGGTGTAAGCGAGAACTTATATTGTGTGGCCATACGGGTTTAACAAACCCTCATTCGGACGGTTCGCTACCGTTATGCGGATGAAATATATTTTTGTGTTTTAGTGTGGGTTCTAGCACTGTGTGATGGGGTAACGTTGGTTAAGTTTTGATAATTGAGTGCTCGCGTATAACAACACTTTTGGAATGCAAATGATTTGGATAATCTACGTTATGGAAATACAAAATCTTGTGGTTCAAAAACAACGTTTAATACTTACTAAACCTATGATTTCACCAACGTTTTCGTTGACAGATTTCTATGTTTTTCTCAGGTCTTGCACGATATGTGATACATGCTTCCGCTCACTATTTGATACTTGCATCCGATGTCGAGTATACATGCATTTCATGGAGCGTCTTTTGACTTTACTTAAACCGTGTCACCTAGATTTCAATCGTACTTATAACGTTGTAACTTAACTTTTGGTTGAACAATTCTTGTAAACTTTGAAACAATCCTTATTTTGAAATGAAGGCGACATATTTTGGTCAAACGTTATCTTAAAGACTTATAATCAGGTAATGGGACCCACGTAGCCGACGCCGTCACTTGACGATTTGTCGGGGTCGCTACATGTTCTAAGGTCAAAGCTGAACATCAGAAACCATCAGGTCTACTTCAACAAGGACTGCAAGTGGTTTTGATACTATTTGGGTAATAGTTGATCGTCTCACCAAATCAACACACTTCCTGCCAATAAGAGAAGATGACAAGATGGAGAAGTTAGCACGACTGTATTTGAAGGAAGTCGTCTCCAGACATGGAATACCAATCTCTATTATCTCTGATAGGGATGGCAGATTTATTTCAAGATTCTGGCAGACATTACAGCAAGCATTAGGAACCCGTCTAGACATGAGTACTGCCTATCATCCACAAACTGATGGGTAGAGCGAAAGGACGATACAAACGCTTGAAGACATGCTACGAGCATGTGTTATTGATTTCGTAAATAGTTGGGATCGACATCTACCGTTAGCAGAATTTTCCTACAACAACAGCTACCATTCAAGCATTGAGATGGCGCCGTTTGAAGCACTTTATGGTAGAAAGTGCAGGTCTCCGATGTATTGGAGTGAAGTGGGGGATAGACAGATTACGGGTCAAGAGATAATACAAGAAACTACCGAGAAGATCATCCAAATTCAACAACGGTTGAAAACCGCCCAAAGTCGACAAAAGAGCTACGCTGACATTAAAAGAAAAGATATAGAATTTGAAATTGGAGAGATGGTCATGCTTAAAGTTGCACCTTGGAAAGGCGTTGTTCGATTTGGTAAATGAGGGAAATTAAATCCAAGGTATATTGGACCATTCAAGATTATTGATCGTGTCGGACCAGTAGCTTACCGACTTGAGTTACCTCAACAACTCGCGGCTGTACATAACACTTTCCACGTCTCGAATTTGAAGAAATGTTTTGCTAAAGAAGATCTCACTATTCCGTTAGATGAAATCCAAATCAACGAAAAACTCCAATTCATCGAAGAACCCGTCGAAATAATGGATCGTGAGGTTAAAAGACTTAAGCAAAAAAAGATACCAATTGTTAAGGTTCGATGGAATGCTCGTAGAGGACCCGAGTTCACCTGGGAGCGTGAAGATCAGATGAAGAAGAAATACCCGCATCTATTTTCAGAAGATTCGTCAACACCTTCAACAGCTTAAAATTTCGGGACGAAATTTATTTAACGGGTAGGTACTGTAGTGACCCGAACTTTTTCATGTTTATATATATTAATTGAGATTGATATTTACATGATTAAATGTTTCCAACATGTTAAGTAATTAAACTTGTTAAGACTTGATTAATTGAAATATGTTTCATATAGACAATTGACCACCCAAGTTGACCGGCGATTCACGAACGTTAAAACTTGTAAAAACGACATGACGATATATATATGGATATACATATAGTTAACATGAGATTATGATAAGTAAGTATCTCCATAAGTATATTAACAATGAGTTATATACATATAAACAAGACTACTAACTTAAGGATTTCGAAACGAGACATATATGTAACGATTATCGTTGTAACGACATTTAAATGTATATATATCATAATATCATGATAATATAATAATTTAACATCTCATTAGATATAATAAACAATGGGTTAACAACATTAATTGAGATCGTTAACTTAAAGGTTTCAAAACAACACTTACATGTAACGACTAACGATGACTTAACGACTCAGTTAAAATGTATATACATGTAGTGTATTTAGATGTATTAAAATACTTTTGGAAGACTTCAAGACATATATCAAAACACTCATACTTAACAAAAATGGTTACAGTTACTTTTCCATTCTTTTCTTTCATCAAGAATTCTAGTCGTATTCTTACCCGTATTATACACAACTTCAAAACGTACTTACTATGAGTATATACCAATAGGAACTAGCATGGGATTCCACTCTTGATTATGTCATGTATGACTAATCAATTTTAACTTCTACCATGAGCTAGTCAACTAACTAGAACTCCTTTTAACCCCACTCACCACTCACCAATTACCACTCATCATTCACTCCATTTCACTTCCAATTCTCTTTCTAATTCTCTCTCAACACACACACACTATTATGAACGTATTTTTCCAGTAGTTAATCATCATCTTCATCAAAAATCACTTCAAGAATCAAGCTATAATCATCATAGGAAGAACACTTCAAGAACACTTCAAAAATCCCTTCAAGTTTACTAATTTACTTCCAAGCTTTCTAATCCATTCCAAGTAATCATCTAAGATCAAGAAACCTTTGTTATATACAGTAGGTTATCTTTCTTATTCAAGGTAATATTCATATTCAAACTTTGATTCAATTTCTATAACTATAAACTATCTTAATTCGAGTAAAAATCTTACTTGAACTTGTTTTTGTGTCATGATCCTACTTGAAGAACTTTCAAGCCATCCAAGATCCTTTGAAGCTAGATCATTTCTTGTCACTTCCAGTAGGTTCACCTACTAAACTTGAGGTAGTAATTATGTTCATAACATCATTCGATTCATATATATAAAACTATCTTATTCGAAGGTTTAAACTCGTAATCACTAGAACATAGTTTAGTTAATTCTAAACTTGTTCGCAAACAAAAGTTAATCCTTCTAACTTGACTTTTAAAATTAACTACACACCTATTCTATATCTATATGATATGCTAACTTAATGATTTAAAACCTGGAAACACGAAAAACACCGTAAAACCGGATTTACGCCGTCGTAGTAACACCGCGGACTGTTTTGGGTTAGTTAATTAAAAACTATGATAAACTTTGATTTAAAAGTTGTTATTATGAGAAAATGATTTTTATTATGAACATGAAACTATATCCAAAAATTATGGTTAAACTCAAAGTGGAAGTATGTTTTCTAAAATGGTCATCTAGACGTCGTTCTTTCGACTGAAATGACTACCTTTACAAAAATGACTTGTAACTTATTTTTCCGACTATAAACCTATACTTTTCTATTTAGATTCATAAAATAGAGTTCAATATGAAACCATAGCAATTTTATTCACTCAAAACGGATTTAAAATGAAGAAGTTATGGGTAAAACAAGATTGGATAATTTTTCTCATTTTAGCTACGTGAAAATTGGTAACAAATCTATTCCAACCATAACTTAATCAACTTGTATTGTATATTATGTAATCTTGAGATACCATAGACACGTATACAATGTTTCGACCTATCATGTCGACACATCTATATATATTTCGGAACAACCATTGACACTCTATATGTGAATGTTGGAGTTAGCTATACAGGGTTGAGGTTGATTCCAAAATATATATAGTTTGAGTTGTGATCAATACTGAGATACGTATACACTGGGTCGTGGATTGATTCAAGATAATATTTATCGATTTATTTCTGTACATCTAATTGTGGACAACTAGTTGTAGGTTACTAACGAGGACAGCTGACTTAATAAACTTAAAACATCAAAATATATTAAAAGTGTTGTAAATATATTTTAAACATACTTTGATATATATGTATATATTGTTATAGGTTCGTGAATCAACCAGTGGCCAAGTCTTACTTCCCGACGAAGTAAAAATCTGTGAAAGTGAGTTATAGTCCCACTTTTAAAATCTAATATTTTTGGGATGAGAATACATGCATGTTTTATAAATGATTTACAAAATAGACACAAGTACGTGAAACTACATTCTATGGTTGAATTATCGAAATCGAATATGCCCCTTTTTATTAAGTCTGGTAATCTAAGAATTAGGGAACAGACACCCTAATTGACGCGAATCCTAAAGATAGATCTATTGGGCCTAACAAACCCCATCCAAAGTACCGGATGCTTTAGTACTTCGAAATTTATATCATATCCGAAGGGTGTCCCGGAATGATGGGGATATTCTTATATATGCATCTTGTTAATGTCGGTTACCAGGTATTCACCATATGAATAATTTTTATCTCTATGTATGAGATGTGTATTGAAATATGAAATCTTGTGGTCTATTGTTACGATTTGATATATATAGGTTAAACCTATAACTCACCAACATTTTTGTTGACGTTTTAAGCATGTTTATTCTCAGGTGATTATTAAGAGCTTCCGCTGTCGCATACTTAAATAAGGACGAGATTTGGAGTCCATGCTTGTATGATATTGTGTAAAAACTGCATTCAAGAAACTTATTTTGTTGTAACATATTTGTATTGTAAACCATTATGTAATGGTCGTGTGTAAACAGGATATTTTAGATTATCATTATTTGATAATCTACGTAAAGCTTTTTAAACCTTTATTGATGAAATAAAGGTTATGGTTTGTTTTAAAATGAATGCAGTCTTTGAAAAACGTCTCATATAGAGGTCAAAACCTCGCAACGAAATCAATTAATATGGAACGTTTTTAATCAATAAGAACGGGACATTTCAAAACAGCTCCTCTAAGTCGACTATCTGCTGTTGTTTCCTGGACGACAAAACAGACCCAAATAGGCTGTCTTTTGGCAGCTGAAAACTCGCCACATTCTGCAGTCCTGCTTCTGTGTTTCTACAGCTTTTTCACCACCCAAAAGCTGTTAAAAACAGCCTAAAACAGTCCACAAGTCACCCTACTGCAGCTCCTGGATTGGTGCTGCTGTCCGCCATAAACCCGCCACCAAACCGCCACCATCACAGTCCGTTTTTGCTGTCTATTTGCAGCCCTATGTCGCCACTCTTCTTGTTGTTTTTGCAGCTGTGAAACATCATCAAACACCACCCAAAACCGCCCCAAAACAGCCCCCAAAGCTGCGGTGTTGCTACTTCTTTTTCTGCTGTGGCAGCGCGACCAAAACAGGCCCGAGACCCTCTCGTATTGTCAAATTTGCTGCTGTATTTTTCTGCTTCTGTTTCGGATTATAATCACCACCATTCGTCATCCTTTCCTTGCTCTAATCCACCTTGAGGTATCCCTAATACTCTAAGTTCAATCATACATTTACTTTGTTTTAATTTTTTTATGTTATTAGTTTTGAATATGCACATGAATATAGATAAACACGAGGATGGTTAATAATATTTTGGTTAATAAATATGAATGTAATTGTTAATATGATTATGAGTATTAGCATAAGTATTAACACTTGAAAATAAGTTATGAGTAATAATAATATAGTTAAGATTATGGATAAAATATGAAAAAGAATTTAAGTTACAGTTAACTAATCGAACCATGCATATGTGTATATGTATCACTTATGTAATTTTGAAAAACTTATGATTTATAACACTAGATATAAATACAATCACTTTTAATATTGAAACTTAAATTAACATTTATAAACAAATAAAATTTGATGGGTTTCTTTAAATAAATAAAAGAGTAGATATATATACTTTTTAAAGTTCTCGAGCGGAGATGACCAAAAGAAAAAGAAGATGATGACACTAGTTCAAATTACAAAGTTGGTCCCTATGTTATGTGTATTATGAATATAGAATGATAAAAGATATTGAATCATGAATATATTAATAAATAAAAGTGAGCTAGTTATAATGTGATTAATAGGGTTAAAGGTTGTTAAACCTGAAAGATAGAATAAGTCAGATGATTAATGTTATTGGGCTATGATAATAGTTATGATTTATGTGGTGTTGATTAAAGAATAATGATAATGATATACAAGCATGCATGTATGCATACGTATGTATGTACATATATAAAGGTGGATATGCGCTTGTGTATATATTTAGATGTATACATACCTGTATATGTAAGAGTATATATGTATGTATATGTACATGGGTATGTATGTATGAATGTGTGTTATGTAAGTTATCTACGATTAATAAACAAAATAAGAAAAGTAATAAGTATATATATATATTTGTATCATCTTACACTTATGTATATGTAACACGTACACCTAATATATACATGTATATATACTATATAGTTATGAACATGTATAATAATAATAAGGAATATATATGTATGTATCATATAGGTATATTTATACATGTAACATAATAGCAGATTAATTAAATGATAATACTATTATTAGTATAACCTATACACTTATCTATATAGTAACACTTAAGTACACTAAGTATATTATCATTTATATAAATATAACTTTTCTCGAGAACGGTCACTGTTAATATAGTTTGCTATATTAATAAACAAACTTTATGTCTATTAGACATTAACTAATCGAACATAATATTTCTAGGTTGAGATCTCCGTGTTCAACACTCCAATCATATAACTTGCGTGGAATATCTATCTGCTATTAAGGTGAACTTCATAGCCCCTCTTTTACTATTTCTTAACTATTTTATAAACTTTGGGGTGAGACACATGCTTGCTTTTAAACTGTTTTACGCTTAGACACAAGTACTCAAACTTTATTTTGATCAGTTCAAACTGTTTGCTAACATGCTTTGATTCATGCTTAATCCCTACCATGATATCGTTAATTACTGGAATTTGGTAAGCTTAGTTATTGTGATAGCGCTATTGAGGGTGACGTCTCTATCCGGATGACCGCTGGTCAATGGATACATAATAATGATGAACGACACGAACGTGATGTGTTTAGGGTAACTAATGGTTAGTATCGATATCATATACACCAGCACTATTACCGAACTGATTAAACCGCTTATTTAAATCTTGTGGTCTAAAAACTTGTTATATTTATTAAACCTATGTTGTTCACTCAACCATTTTGGTTAACACTTTTAAGCATGTTTTGTCTCAGGTACTTAGATTTTGCTTCCGCTGTAGAACTTTGCTGTTACTTAGAAGTCAAGCCAAGCACTGGGACCAGAGTTAACATCCGCGTCAATGGCGATTTTGGCAGGGTGTTACAGTAGGTATCAGAGCTCTGGTTATAGGGAACTAGGTTACATTAGTGTGACTAACATGAATAGTTAGGATGCATTAGTGAGTCTAGTCTATAACCGTGTTGTTCATTTGCATTGATTATTTGCGTTACATTCTAGATTATGTGCATTAAGTTCACTTATATTTGTTATGCCTAGAACCCCTATACCATTCAAATCTTTAGAAACACTTTGCTATAGGAACTATACTTACACGTCTGACTCTTAGAATAAGAGCCATGACTTACTTGTATTCCAACAATAGAATGCCACCATACCTATCTCATTATGTAATTTAGGAGAGCCAAGGCTTGTTATAGAAAATAAGGATTGCATTCTATGTGTGCCTTGTGTGGGTGCCTCAGCAATCTTTAGGTCTATAACCTTTCCTGCCTTAGTTTTAAGTGCTTTCCCTTAATCTTTATACTGCCAATCCATCTTACTACATGCTTTTACCTCTTCTGACATTATGTATCCTTTCACAAGGATGTCAAGCCAAAACCCTATCATCTTGCATGATCCCGACTCTAAAGGATCGGTTAGTATGTGATTGTTATTATATCCATGCATATCTTTATGACCTGACTCCGCCATTGTGATTCAAAGTATTCTTTGACTCACGCGAGTTCTTTTATAAGACCATCTCAGTTATTGAAACTAAGGGATGTCACTCATGACTCAACATTCCAGCATCAACTATCTAAAGTTTGATCACGTGTCCTGACCTTATGGGGTGATATTAAAGTGGAATTATGAATTAGTGAAATATAATGACGCTTGGCCGACGTGATTATATTATGGTAATTCATATAGAAATTCCAATATCATGACATATGGAATAGAAAGTGAATCAAAGAAAAATTTCCAAGCCATTCATTCAAAAATCTCAATGTTATTACATGAATGGTAATCATCATCTGATTTGTAGAGATACTAAGAGCTCGTTTTTCAACCAAACTATCTATCTCATACCCATGAGTAGATTAACAAATTCTCCTATGCCATAAAAGTTGTAAAGCTTTGCATTCTTTCTTTCTTAAACAACTTATCTCTTTAACGCTTAATTATCACATCCCCGCTGGAAGGAAGGATGCATATATTCTTAAGTGATATCCCCGGAATTTCTTAGAAGCATGTTTCCTGTTAACGGTAATTACTCTCCTAGTGTAGATTTTCATAAACCCATTAGGAAACCCGTCGAAGATAAGCGACAACCACTCGCAAGATTTCCATTTGAATATTCAAACGAAGATATTATAAACACCACGTTCACTATCATGTTTTCAAACTCTACCATTCATATCTCACTTGACAGCAATAGCTTCACACATGAACATTTGAATTCCAAGAACTTATATTAGTCATCAACCACACTTACATTCAATAACTATCATTACCCCGCAATATTGTTGCTCAAATATCACCCGGAATTTTCAAGGTCTTTCACTCAATTTTTCTTAGTCTTTCTCCAAATATAAAATTCTGTTTGCCAAAATTTTACATATACTATTTTACTGTGCGATCCTCTTGAAATTTTATAAAATAAAGTTATTTACTACCATTCATGCAAATTTTATAAATATATATGTTTATATAAATAAAATTTACCTTTACTTATTTTTGACTAGTACATATAAAATTATACTTTCACTTTTTCAAATCAATTCTTTTATTCAAAAGATATTTTACCATGTTGTACATAACTCTAGTTTTACTAAGAACTTCGCTTCCTTTTTAAATTGTCACCTTAGACGACTCGAACTTCTGTAAAAAATTTCATTGCTTGTTTATATAATAATTTTCGTATTATTCTACACCATGTAGTAATCACAATTCCTCTTGCTCTTCGAAACTTACCATTGAGTTCATCATTCAAAACTATATGTTCTCGTCAACTTTTCCACTTTGGAGGTTGACCGTTGAGAAGATTTTACTTCTAATATCTCATGGTTAAACCACAACACTCTCGTGAACATCAATTCTATAATTCTATATTATGTGGTACAAGAAATCATTTTTGGAGATTTTCTCACCTAATGAAAGCTATTCTTATACCCAGTGATTCCCATTTCTTCTCATCCGCACTTAAATTCATAAGTGAATGATAGATCGACTCGCCATTTGAGCGAGAAAGTCTTTCTCATTAAGATATCACACCTTTCGTGCGGATTCCTATCAGAAATATGACTTATGATCCTCGCTATCTTCTTTAAAGGAGTGTCCTTAAATGTATATGACATTTATTTGTTTACTCCAAATATCTCTCTTCGTTGGTTGCAACTAGATGATTATCCTAGATAAG
The DNA here is from genome assembly GCF_046630445.1 of Rutidosis leptorrhynchoides. Lineage (NCBI taxonomy): Eukaryota > Viridiplantae > Streptophyta > Magnoliopsida > Asterales > Asteraceae > Rutidosis > Rutidosis leptorrhynchoides. The sequence goes on along the minus strand of NC_092340.1, from coordinate 374,930,200 downwards.
GGTTCGACCTCTGTTTCGACCAAACGAAAATCATAATCATAAAGTTACATTCGACAGTGTGCCTCCAAAATTTCTTCCAAGGATAAGTTCACATGTATTGTAATATATTGGACAATATCTTTTCCACAAGACCCCTCGGATGGCATCTCGTTTCGCATTCCTTAAAAATCATAGGCATCATGCCTATGGTTAATCTTCCGGAATTAAAATCTAAACACCAACTATATCAAACACAAGCCATGCATCAAACTACATGGCCGTAATCTCCACGTACTCCTATCTGTTTTTCTGCCCTAGTATTGTGGCATAAACACTCGAGGTTTAGAGCCTAGTGATGTTCATGCCGCGTTTCATGCACCCAGCATACTGAAAAGCTTGTATGGCATCTTCATCTCTTTTGAGAAAACCTAGCCAGATGACACTCATGTTATCCCTTTGAAATTACCTCGGCATTGATAATAAAATGCACTCCATAGAAGAACCTGTAGAAGTTATGGATCGTGAGATCAAACACTTAAAACAAGGCAACAATTCCTATTGTCAAAAATCCGTTGGAATTCGCGTAGAGGCCCCGAGTATACCTGGGAACGTGAAGACCAAATTAGACGAAAATATCCACATCTCTACCGTAAATGCATCCGAGAAGATCTTCCTGAAACTTCGGGACGAAGTTTAAATTAACGGGGAGGTACTATAACAACTCTCACTTTTCCATTCTGAATTTACCAAATTTCCCTTAGGGTTTCATTGTCATATTCTGTGTATTAGCACTAGGGTTGTTATCCGGAGATAGTAAATGGAGTAATTAATACTAAAACCCTAATATTATTTAAAACTCTAAACACAACCCTATACTAACCCTAACACCATTTAATATTAAACCCTAACCCTAATATAAAATTTATAATATAAACTATATGTAGTAAATAAATTATGACATTATAAAGATTAAATTATTATGAACTAAGTAAAGATTTATAAAAAGACATGGACAAACAAATACATGATTAAAATATACTTTAAATAAATGTAACTTAAAATATATATATATATATATATATATATATATATATATATATATATATATATATATATATATATATATATATATATATATATATATATATATATATATATATATATATATATAAATTATATATAAATTATATAGATAAAGCCGTAAAAAAAAATATGTATATAATAACAAAATCGGCTAGAAGAAAGAAAAAAAAAAAAAAAAAGCTTGATCCCTAATTCATTTCCTAATCCTAGTCTAATTCTATCACCTCAAGAAAACCTTGTTCATTAAGAAAAACTAATCCTAGTATGATTAGGAAATTAAAAAGCTCAAGTATTTAAACCCACATGATATTCCAAATTTAGTATCACAAAATCCCATTCCCTTTTGTTGATTTAGGCGACACTTTTAAGCTCCTCTTCCCTTCTTTTCGTCGACAAAACAGCAGCCTCCAAACCTGCTTTTGAAGTCGACATTTAAACCCCAAAACAGCCTGTAATTCGTCACCCTGTTCAGCCCCTTTTCACCATCTTTGTGCTGTCCAAAACAGCCCTTTTCCTTGTTATTTTTGCTGCTGCATTCGTCCACTGTAAACCGCCACTCAACAGCCTTTTTCCTGCTAATTTTCTGCTGCAATTCACCGCCCAAACAGCCCCTCTAAGTCGACTATCTGCAGTTGTTTCCTGGACGACAAAACAGACCCAAATAGGCTGTCTTTTGGCAGCTGAAAACTCGCCACATTCTGCAGTCCTGCTTCTGTGTTTCTACAGCTTTTTCACCACCCAAAAGCTGTTAAAAACAGCCTAAAACAGTCCACAAGTCACCCTACTGCAGCTCCTGGATTGGTGCTGCTGTCCGCCATAAACCCGCCACCAAACCGCCACCATCACAGTCCGTTTTTGCTGTCTGTTTGCAGCCCTATGTCGCCACTCTTCTTGCTGTTTTTGCAGCTGTGAAACATCATCAAACACCACCCAAAACCGCCCCAAAACAGCCCCCAAAGCTGCAGTGTTGCTGCTTCTTTTTCTGCTGTGGCTGCGCGACCAAAACAGGCCCGAAACCCTCTCGTATTGTCAAATTTGCTGCTGTATTTTTCTGCTTCTGTTTCGGATTATAATCACCACCATTCGTCATCCTTTCCTTGCTCTAATCCACCTTGAGGTATCCCTAATACTCTAAGTTCAATCATACATTTACTTTGTTTTAATTTCTTTATGTTATTAGTTTTGAATATGCACATGAATATAGATAAACACGGGGATGGTTAATAATATTTTGGTTAATAAATATGAATGTAATTGGTAATATGATTATGAGTATTAGCATAAGTATTAACACTTGAAAATAAGTTATGAGTAATAATAATATAGTTAAGATTATGGATAAAATATGAAAAAGAATTTAAGTTACAGTTAACTAATCGAACCATGCATATGTGTATATGTATCACTTATGTAATTTTGAAAAACTTATGATTTATAACACTAGATATAAATACAATCACTTTTAATATTGAAACTTAAATTAACATTTACAAACAAATAAAATTTGATGGGTTTCTTTAAATAAATAAAAGAGTAGATATATATACTTTTTAAAGTTGTCGAGCGGAGATGACCAAAAGAAAAAGAAGATGATGACACTAGTTCAAATTACAAAGTTGGTCCCTATGTTATGTGTATTATGAATATAGAATGATAAAAGATATTGAATCATGAATATATTAATAAATAAAAGTGAGCTAGTTATAATGTGATTAATAGGGTTAAAGGTTGTTAAACCTGAAAGATAGAATAAGTCAGATGATTAATGTTATTGGGCTATGATAATAGTTATGATTTATGTGGTGTTGATTAAAGAATAATGATAATGATATACAAGCATGCATGTATGCATACGTATGTATGTACATATATAAAGGGGGATATGCGCTTGTGTATATATTTAGATGTATACATACGTGTATATGTAAGAGTATATATGTATGTATATGTACGTGGGTATGCATGTATGAATGTGTGTTATGTAAGTTATCTACGATTAATAAACAAAATAAGAAAAGTAATAAGTATATATATATGTATCATCTTACACTTATGTATATGTAACACCTACACCTAATATATACATGTATATATACTATATAGTTATGAACATGTATAATAATAATAAGGAATATATATGTATGTATCATATAGGTATATTTATACATGTAACATAATAGCAGATTAATTAAATGATAATACTATTATTGTAACGACCCGACCAAAACCGTTATTGACGGCGCCGTTAACTTAGGTCCCGTTGCGTGGTCGTAGTCCCTATATGAGACTCGTTTGACCAAAATTATGTCACATTCATTTGAAACGTGCATGACTTGCAAAGTTTAGTTTACAAAACCGTTCGACAACAAGTCTATGTTTACAAAAGTCATAAAGTATAAATGAAATAACTTGCGACATAATTAGTTTAAAAACACAGTTGCTATAAATAGCGTAAGTATGTAAACAATATGTTTGAATCCAAAGGTGCTATCACTAGCGTATGCATGTATGTATGCTTGACTCCAAGCAAGAAATCAGAGTGTATACATGTATGCTTGACCCCAAGCAAGTATGAATGTACGCGGAAGCATGTATCAAATAGCCACGTATGAACCTGAGAAACATATAGAAAACTGTCAACGAAAAACGTTGGTGAAATCATAGGTGTTTGTAAACGTTGTTTTTGAACCACAAGATTTTGTATTTCCATAACGTTGATTATCTAAATCGTTTGCATTCCAAAAGTATTGTTCGCGAGCACCCAATTATCAAGACTTAACGTTTCCTTCCATAGAACCCCATCACAATAGTGTTAGAACATACACTGTTTCTCGAAAATATATTTCATCCGTAGACGGTAGCGAACCGTCCGTAATGAGGGTTTGTCAAACCCGTATGGCCACACAATATAAGTTCTCGCTTACACCCTGCAAGTGTAACTAATGATAATCGAATTGAGGATTTTTGTTCTAACTCGCTGTGGAATGTTTGTTTCCTTGTACTTGTGTTCAAAGTATAAAAGTATGTAGTATAAAACTGTATATGTTTCTCATCCCATAATTTAAAAGTATAAAAGTTGTTGAAAGATGGGACTATGATCTCACCTCGAGTGCACGAGTATAAATGTACTTCACAAAGTAAACGTGTGCATGAATGTTGCTTAGCCTTGACCTAAACAAGTAAGTTGTGTCAATTAACCGGTTACGATACAAGGTCGGGTGAAATGTGTTCAATTAGTCCTATGGCTCATTACGACTCGATTATATAGCATGTGAATCACGTTGTCAAGTTTCATGCAAGAATCAAGTATAAAATAAGATTAGAACAATTGTATAAGTGTTTTGTTAAGTTTGACTAAAAGTCAAACTTGGTCAAAGTCAACGAAAGTCAACACGTTCGGGTCGGGTCCCGAACTATTTTTCTAAGCTTAGAAGTCATATATGAGCATGTTGGCCAAGTTACATGTTAATCGGAGGTGCGTAGCATAGCAAACATTTTTCGAAATTTGACAAAGTAGGTCAGAACCCAAACACGGCTATTGCCGCGCCGCGGCCTGAGGTGTCGCGCCGCGACATTAGGCGTGGCCTGGTACCTGGTCAGTTTCAAAAGTTCAAGTCTTGATCCAAAATTCAATTTAGCACAAAACGCAAACCGTAAACACTTAGAATACGCATCTTATATCATTGGAAAGCTCTTTTGACAAGGAATACAATTAACTACCTTTCACAAGCAAAAACATCAATTACAATAACCAAAAACTCGTCAATTGATCAAGAAAGGTTTATTTTCATAGTTTCAAGTTCGTAAAACGTATTTTATGATTCGGGAATCCAATTTACACATACGATATGCCGTTTCGAAGGTAATTAAGCATACATTGTATCTAAACACTTACTAACAACATTAACAAGCATTCAACGCATCAAATATTCATTTCAAGCTTATCAAACCCTAACCAAAATCCGCAAAAATCAATATTCATGTTTTTGAAGTTTCCTTAATCAACCTACGCATCAAAACGAAGCTAGTGATACTAGTAACACAATTAAAACATGAACTTTAACAATTTAACAAAATTAACTCATCCAAAATCAAAGATTTAGCACACCCATTTCAAATGTTCAAACTAGTTACTCAAAACAACGAATCGAGCAAACAAAACATATATTCATGTTATACACGAGCCATAGACACTAACTAACACCATTTTAAGTCAAAAACACGAATTTAGAGAAATCTAGAGTTTTAGAATTGTTACCCAAAAGAGATGAAGTTGGTATCAAATTGTAGAGGATGAAGAGAGGATTCCAAATATGTAATTTGTTTTGTTGCTAGCTCCCTAAACCGAATTTAGATGATGATTTTTGTGTTTGAGGTTTTGAGAGAATAAAAATGGAAGTAATGAAATGGGGAGGTTGAAATCAATGGAGGAGGGTGAAGGTTGACTAGTTGACCTAGTCATCTCTTTGCCCTCTTGGCAAGTTTAGTCCCTCAAGTTTCAAAGCGGGTGCGGGAATTAACGAAATGAATATTTTAAAAACGCTCGAGTAAACGAGTGATGTTATAATTAAATAACGGGAAAATTAAGAACGTTGGTCAACGGAAACTACGAATTTAAATAACGAAAGGTATTATTTTAAAAAAAAATAGTGTTAAAAATAAATTTAACGGAAAAACACGGGATGTTACATTACCTACACCTTAAAAGAAATTTCGTCCCGAAATTTAGTTGGAAGTAGTAGTTGTTGTTTCTCCCTCGAGATCTTGCGTTGCAAATTCTACGGATATGTGAAGGTACTTCCTTGGGCATTTCAACGAACTTTGACAATCGGGATTTTACGTTGGTTTAAAGTTTGGTTTCACGATTTATAGTTTCAATCGGTCCTCCTAGGGAGCGAAGTTTATCGTTGATAGTAAGTTCATCGAAGAGGATAACAAGTTCTTGTTTCGCAAAACTCGCCTTTAAGTTTGATACACAGAATGTAGGATGAACGGAATTTATTTGAGTCAGAAGTTCGAAGCGGTAAGCAACGGGCACAACGCACCCCAAAATTTCAAAAGGACTAAAAATATCGCGGATTTAGCTATCTACGTTTCCCGAAACGGATTACACCTTTTCAAGGTGCGACTTTAACGTTACGCGGTTACCCACTTGGAATTTGAGAGGTTCACGTCTAACATCGGCATAGTTCTTTTGGCGACTACGATCCGCCTTGAGCCTTTCTTGGAATTGAAAAATTTTCCGGTTGTTTCATGAATGATTTCGGGTCCGGTGGTTCGCTTGTCACCTACTTCGGTTCAACAATTTAAGAAAACGACAATTACGGCTATACGGGTCCTCGATAGTGTGGCGTTAAGACTTGAATGATAACCATCGTTGTAAGAGAATTTGGTTAAAGGCAAAAACTTTTCTCAAGTACATTTGAAGTTGATGACACAAATTCGTATTACGGTTTCCAAGGTTTGAATTGTATGTTTGCTCGGTCCGTCGGGTTGTGGTTGATGTGCGGTACTCATGTCTAAACGTGGTCCCGAGACTTTTTGTGAGGCACTCCAAAATCTAGAAGTGAAACGAGGATCTCGATCCGAAACGAGGTACATCTCTTTAAGGTATATTTGAAAGAGTTTGTTAGGACGTGAAAACGTTTGTTGGAACAAGTTTTTGTTTCTCAAGAATTTCGCGCCGCGGAAGATTTATCGGTTTCCGAAAATGTTCGATAGGACTATTCACCCTCGAGGCGAATACTAGTATAGTGTGAAGAGTCTCTCTCTCCATTGAGAATTTAGATAAAATATTTCCTTAAACGGAAGTACGAGTGTAAGGCGAGAGAAGTTTTAGCCTCGATGTGAGCATACCAAGCATTTTGTAGTTCGTCTATAAAAACTATAAGAAAACGAGATAGTACACACGTGTAACATATGTTTGAAGTCGAAAGAATTTGTCATTCATTCGGAAGCATAAGTATGGTTTGATAATAATCGACGATGTGTCACGGGTATGGTTGTTATCAGTATTCTCGGAGTTGACGGATGTTCAAACAAGAAAAATGAAGTCATGTACATGGCACATGGTGGTGATTAGGTTGATCGAGTCCAACCACCATCATGTGTCATTAGAACTTTGGTGTGAATTACCGTAATATAACCACGTTGATCGAGTGTCGTTATATTACGCTAACTCATACCTCCATTCCCACATCACTCCATAGATTCGAGTTCGTGTAACCGTGAAGATCTAAAATGAACAAAGTGCAACGGCATCTCTAACGTGACTCGTATTGAATCGAAAGAATTAGTGCAACTATAAAGAAGCATTCCCCGAGGGAAATGTATAAATGATTGTTCACGTCAATGCGGTTCAAGTCAAACAATAATGTCTTTAGGCGCGAAAAGAGCAACGAATCATGATAACGAGTAGTACGCAATCGTAGTGATAAGTAGTGACGACGATACTCACCTAGAGTTGTGATGGCAGTAACAAGAAGTGGTAGATAGTAAGGTACACCGGTGTGACACCGATAGTAAGTTGAAACGGTGGCGAATAACAATCTGGGAGACAGAGTTCCCGAACAAGTGTGACTAATGAAGTCGTCGTCATCCTTACGGGTATGAATCTTGAATTTACGCGTGTTACAAGAAAGTTGCAGAATACGAGTTCGTATGATGAAAACTTGGTACCATTAAGAAGTTTGCCTAAGAATGATTCAAGTATATATGCACAAATAGTCAAGTAAGTGCTATCTATAGCAAATGCAAGTCAGGATGCAATGATTAACTATCCGGTTGTAGTCTAGATTCACTAATGCGTCCTAACGACTCTGTCAGACACACTAATGCACATCCTAGTTCCCTACAACCAACGCTCTGATACCACTTGTAACGACCCGACCAAAACCGTTATTGACGGCGCCGTTAACTTAGGTCCCGTTGCGTGGTCGTAGTCCCTATATGAGACTCGTTTGACCAAAATTATGTCACATTCATTTGAAACGTGCATGACTTGCAAAGTTTAGTTTACAAAACCGTTCGACAACAAGTCTATGTTTACAAAAGTCATAAAGTATAAATGAAATAACTTGCGACATAATTAGTTTAAAAACACAGTTGCTATAAATAGCGTAAGTATGTAAACAATATGTTTGAATCCAAAGGTGCTATCACTAGCGTATGCATGTATGTATGCTTGACTCCAAGCAAGAAATCAGAGTGTATACATGTATGCTTGACCCCAAGCAAGTATGAATGTACGCGGAAGCATGTATCAAATAGCCACGTATGAACCTGAGAAACATATAGAAAACTGTCAACGAAAAACGTTGGTGAAATCATAGGTGTTTGTAAACGTTGTTTTTGAACCACAAGATTTTGTATTTCCATAACGTTGATTATCTAAATCGTTTGCATTCCAAAAGTATTGTTCGCTAGCACCCAGTTATCAAGACTTAACGTTTCCTTCCATAGAACCCCATCACAATAGTGTTAGAACATACACTGTTTCTCGAAAATATATTTCATCCGTAGACGGTAGCGAACCGTCCGTAATGAGGGTTTGTCAAACCCGTATGGCCACACAATATAAGTTCTCGCTTACACCCTGCAAGTGTAACTAATGATAATCGAATTGAGGATTTTTGTTCTAACTCGCTGTGGAATGTTTGTTTCCTTGTACTTGTGTTCAAAGTATAAAAGTATGTAGTATAAAACTGTATATGTTTCTCATCCCATAATTTAAAAGTATAAAAGTTGTTGAAAGATGGGACTATGATCTCACCTCGAGTGCACGAGTATAAATGTACTTCACAAAGTAAACGTGTGCATGAATGTTGCTTAGCCTTGACCTAAACAAGTAAGTTGTGTCAATTAACCGGTTACGATACAAGGTCGGGTGAAATGTGTTCATTTAGTCCTATGGCTCATTACGACTCGATTATATAGCATGTGAATCACGTTGTCAAGTTTCATGCAAGAATCAAGTATAAAATAAGATTAGAACAATTGTATAAGTGTTTTGTTAAGTTTGACTAAAAGTCAAACTTGGTCAAAGTCAACGAAAGTCAACACGTTCGGGTCGGGTCCCGAACTATTTTTCTAAGCTTAGAAGTCATATATGAGCATGTTGGCCAAGTTACATGTTAATCGGAGGTGCGTAGCATAGCAAACATTTTTCGAAATTTGACAAAGTAGGTCAGAACCCAAACACGGCTATTGCCGCGCCGCGACCTGAGGTGTTGCGCCGCGACATTAGGCGTGGCCTGGTACCTGGTCAGTTTCAAAAGTTCAAGTCTTGATCCAAAATTCAATTTAGCACAAAACGCAAACCGTAAACACTTAGAATACGCATCTTATATCATTGGAAAGCTCTTTTGACAAGGAATACAATTAACTACCTTTCACAAGCAAAAACATCAATTACAATAACCGAAAACTCGTCAATTGATCAAGAAAGGTTTATTTTCATAGTTTCAAGTTCGTAAAACGTATTTTATGATTCGGGAATCCAATTTACACATACGATATGCCGTTTCGAAGGTAATTAAGCATACATTGCATCTAAACACTTACTAACAACATTAACAAGCATTCAACGCATCAAATATTCATTTCAAGCTTATCAAACCCTAACCAAAATCTGCAAAAATCAATATTCATGTTTTTGAAGTTTTCTTAATCAACCTACGCATCAAAACGAAGCTAGTGATACTAGTAACACAATTAAAACATGAACTTTAACAATTTAACAACATTAACTCATCCAAAATCAAAGATTTAGCACACCCATTTCAAATGTTCAAACTAGTTACTCAAAACAACGAATCGAGCAAACAAAACATATATTCATGTTATACACGAGCCATAGACACTAACTAACACCATTTTAAGTCAAAAACACGAATTTAGAGAAATCTAGAGTTTTAGAATTGTTACCCAAAAGAGATGAAGTTGGTATCAAATTGTAGAGGATGAAGAGAGGATTCCAAATATGTAATTTGTTTTGTTGCTAGCTCCCTAAACCGAATTTAGATGATGATTTTTGTGTTTGAGGTTTTGAGAGAATAAAAATGGAAGTAATGAAATGGGGAGGTTGAAATCAATGGAGGAGGGTGAAGGTTGACTTGTTGACCTAGTCATCTCTTTGCCCTCTTGGCAAGTTTAGTCCCTCAAGTTTCAAAGCGGGTGCGGGAATTAACGAAACGAATATTTTAAAAACGCTCGAGTAAACGAGTGATGTTATAATTAAATAACGGGAAAATTAAGAACGTTGGTCAACGGAAACTACGAATTTAAATAACGAAAGGTATTATTTAAAAAAAAAAATAGTGTTAAAAATAAATTTAACGGAAAAACACGGGATGTTACAATTATTAGTATAACCTATACACTTATCTATATAGTAACACTTAAGTACACTAAGTATATTATCATTTATATAAATATAACTTTTCTCGAGAACGGTCACTGTTAATATAGTTTGCTATATTAATAAACAAACTTTACGTCTATTAGACATTAACTAATCGAACATAATATCTCTAGGTTGAGATCTCCGTGTTCAACACTCCAATCATATAACTTGCGTGGAATATCTATCTGCTATTAAGTGAACTTCATAGCCCCTCTTTTACTATTTCTTAACTGTTTTATAAACTTTGGGGTGAGACACATGCTTGCTTTTAAACTGTTTTACGCTTAGACACAAGTACTCAAACTTTATTTTGATCAGTTTAAACTGTTTGATAACATGCTTTGATTCATGCTTAATCCCTACCATGATATCGTTAATTACTGGAATTTGGTAAGCTTAGTTATTGTGATAGCGCTATTGAGGGTGACGTCTCTATCCGGATGACCGCTGGTCAATGGATACATAATAACGATGAACGACACGAACGTGATGTGTTTAAGGTAACTAATGGTTAGTATCGATACCATATTGAAAGGACCCGTCCTAATCCACCTGGACGAAGTCCTCAACATTTGGTCCCATTGCGATGATCGGCTCCAAGTAATGTCCTTATATTGAGCAAATGCACAGCGAAAGACTTAATTCGTACCTGAGAATAAACATGCTTTAAAGTGTCAACCAAAAGGTTGGTGAGTTCATAGGTTTATCATAACAATCATTTCAATATGTTAATAGACCACAAGATTTCATAATCATAAACATAATACACTCGCAAGTGTATGTAAAGTATTCTAAGTGGTTGAGCACTTGGTAACCATACTTAACATTTAATCAACGTCGCATATTCCCTTTATTATAAAATCTCACTACACCGTACCAAGTGTAGTCACCAAAACGAAGTACTGTGCAACCGTTGAATACTGGTCGTCCAGTCCGGTTGGGGTTGTCAGGCCCGATAGATCTATCAACAGGATTCGCGTTTACAATACCCATGTAAATAGTAGTTACCAAGCTACAGGGAAATATGCTAGTGGTACAACTCAACGTAGAATATATTTTTAAGTACTTGTGTCTATTTTGTAAACATTTATAAAAGCAGCGCATGTATTCTCAGCCCAAAAATATATATTGCAAAAGCAATTAAAAAGGGAGCAAATGAAACTCACTTTTGCCTTGAAGGTATTTAATTCGACTTGGTCTCCGATAGATATCACGAACCTAACCATATATATAATATATCAACATTTTTTCTTTTTAAGTAATCGTTACATATATATATATATATATATATATATATATATATATATATATATATATATATATATATATATATATATATATATATATATATATATACACTTTTAATATTTTCTTAGTCCGTAGTTAGCAGTCCGATGTTAGTGGTCCACAATTAGTTGCTTAAATAAAATAAATAAAGACCCGATGGTATTCGTATTGATCAGAATTAATCTCGACCCATGGTACCATGTTGTCAAATGACGTGTTGCGTACATAAAGTACCGTGTTGTCAAATGACGTGTTGCGTACAATCATGAGGTCTTATGATTAATCTTCTCGTGTTGTTTACGGGTGGTCATGAAATATATAAAATCAAATCATAAGTAATTATATATAAAATATCATATTAATTAGAAAAGATATGATTAATTTACTTTTTCTCCAAATATTTTCGTAGCTAAACTAGCTTCGGATACCCAATCTTGTTTTAGTCGTAGTTTCTTCATTACAACTCCGTTTTTGTTGGTTCAACTTGCCACTTCCTTGGATCGAGTCAATTTTTAAGAATATGAACTGAAAATACCTTAGTTTGTATTCGAAATCATAGGTTATAGGTCAAACTTTGGTGAAACTTATGAAAGTAATCATTTTCCATCATAAAAACAACATTTAATGATCATTTTTCTAAAAATACTTACACTTTGAGTTAAACCATGAAATTTTTATGTGTTAACATATTCATAAGAAATATCATTTTTCCAGAACATGAACTTCCAATTCAAAGTTCAAGATGGTTTTTAATTATCCAACCCAAAACAGCCCCCGGTTGCACTCCGACGACGTAGGTTCAGTTTTTAAGATGTTCTTTGTAAAACCAAGTTATATATTGTTAGGTTAGTATATCATTATGATATATTAAAGGTCTTGAAGTGTTTTAAAAGTCAAGTTAGAAGGATCTATTTAGTTTGCGAACAAGTTTGAAATCATTCAAACTATGTTCTTGTTGTAAAATTTTATACCACAAAATAAGATAGCTATATGAATATAAATTGAATAAGATTATGAACAAGGTTACTACCTCAAGTTACTTGGACAAAGTTACTGCAAAAGATAAGAAATAATCTTGGAATCAAAGAGTGGTGGAGTTAGATCAAAAGGTTGGAAGTAAACTTCTTCAAATGGGTGGTTATTTTGATATGTTCTTGAAAGAGTTTTCTTATGGTGTTTAAGGCTTGTAATTGAAGCTAAATGATGAGTAAAATGCTTGGAGATGATCAAGTATGAAGTTAGGAGTATTTTGAGAGAGAAATGAGGGTGTAGGTATGAGAAAATGGAGTGAAGAAATGGTGTTCATTTATAAAAACGTTTTTAGTTTATAAAGAAAGAAAAGGATTCCTAATTTTGTTTTCTTACTAATAATTCATACTACTTGACAAATTATAGTTACCTCATATCTAGGGCAGTAATAATGTTGATTAGGATGTTGATTTGATGTGTATATACCAATAGTAAATACGTATAGAAGCTGGGTATGATACGGGTACATATACCCTAGATATACGTATAGAAATCTTGAGGAAACGGAACGAGAATTCAAATATAGCTATCTTTTGTGAATATACTTATATTGTTTTATGTATTTAAGTCCTTAAAAAGTGATTAAATACATTATATATACGATACATGTATAAGCATTATAGATTATAAGTATATATATCAAAGAATGTTACGTATAGTTATCGTTTTGAAAACTTAAGTTAGTAGTTTCAAAATATACTTATAACTCATTGTCATTAGTACACAATGAGATGTTAAACCATCCTTAGATCATGTTAAATATATATAAATACATATATATACACAACCGTATAATTATCATATGTTATATAGTTCGTGATATCATCGGTCATATTGGACGGTCAAACGTTGTGTAAAACTCTTTTCAAAAACACAAGTCTCAACAATTTGGATTGCTTATCATGTTGGTATGGTTTAATTTATGTAAATATTAATCTCATAAGTATAATTTGGTCCGAAAATTCCGGGTCATTACAGTACCTACCCGTTAAAGAAATTTCGTCCCCGAAATTTGATAGAGGTTGTTATGGATAACAATAAGAAGGTTTTCATGACAAATATAAGGTGATAATGGAGTTTTATCATCATTGAGTAATGTAGATAAAACGATTCGATTATGCAAAGAATATAAATGAGACTATCGTAAAAGAGTGAGATGAGTAAAATATATTCGTCTTAACCGATGACGTAGTTATGATTGATTTCCGGGATTTAAGGGATTTAAAGAGAATCTTACGTAATAAGATTTGGTTCTTTGGTGATAAAGGAATTCATGATCTTCTTTGATTATATGCAATAATCTGTTTCGATTGCTCTGTCGGATATTTCACTATAAATTCACCCCTTCGTTTCCTTATTTTCCACGACTCACACCTTCTATTCTTTCTCCCTTGATTCTTACTTTAAAGCATTCATCAATATGCTTCATCCAGTCCTGATTCTTGATATACTCCTAACTTTTATATATGTCATTCTTCTTTTTCATCTACCACCAGAAGAATCTATTTACTTCTACTATACTCTTATGTTTATAGTGTTTCTAATTCTACCATGTCACTATATTGCTATATGCATCGATATACACGGTTTGTAATTTCGGGGTTATTATCGGAGTTTATATTCTTCATTATTTTTCGGAGCTTCATGCTTTCGTTTTCTCTTCTTGACTTCGAGTCAAGCGAGTAATGGTCCGGAATTCGTAGATATGAAATTCAGAATGAACATAGCTAATGCTCTAAGAAGAAAATGGTAATAGAACAATTTTAATTTGTTAAATTACCAGAATACCCTGGAGAAGACCGAGTCATCCAGAAAAATATTCTCTTGATATGTTTAGAGATTAGATAGAATGTAAGAGTCGTGTAAATGGCACATGATGACGGTACTGTGAATCATCATGCTTCATTAGAAACTCAGCATGACATACTGTAATATAATGATGTTGACCAAGTGTCATTATATTATACTAATCCATGCTTCAGTTCCCAACACTACTTCAAAACATTCATACTTTAAACTCGAAGGTTTCAGAATTTAGAAACTAACACAGTTTCTTTTATGTTGCAGATATTACGGAGAGATAAATGATCTCAGATAAGAATAGTTGTGAAAATATCGCCAGAAATATGGAGGATATTTATAATAGAACATACGAGAATATCTTAGAATTTCTAATATCAATGGATGATGAAGAAGATTTTTCTGTGAAGGTTTAGAATGAGAAATAAGATGTTTGCTAACGATTTCAGCAGGCACAGAATCATTTGGATTCTTTGAAGGCAAACTTATTCTTTGTGATTTGTCCACGGCCTTCTTCATAGTGTCGCATAATCTGCTTTTCGGTACTAAATTTTCTATCGAGCGTTCCTAACACTCCTTTCTTTATCATCAAACTTTTGGCCATTAAGATCATCTACAACATGCTGCTTCGTCAGCATTTTCAAAGTTAACTGATCTGGGTCATCGGTTATCAAACCGAGGTAGTTTCAGGAGAATTGTGTTTTTAGAATGATTAATAGATGATGGTAATATTGTGGAATATAAAAGGTTCCCCAGTAACAATAAAGAGTACACATATATATCGCGGTTATAATAAAGTTGTTTTGGATGAAAAGTTGGAGTTGACTTGCTGGAGCTGTGACAAAATTAGCTACTTTGGAAAGGGATTGCAAAACGATCTTCGGTAATAACAATGTCAAAGGAACTAGAATAGATACGTGTCAAACGTTTACTCAGTTTCCGAGGGTTTTTCAGGTGCATAACTATATGCATCAATCTTTTCTTCCGTAGATGAAGTGCGGTTGGTTTATCCTCTCGATTGAGGTGTTTTTAAGAATCATGATAGATTTGAACGCTGATTGTAATCGTCGAGATACAATGAGGTTTAAGATGAAATCAAGTGGCAATCTTGAAGAAATGTTTAGTTTCATATGTTATAATTAATATTTTAATTCATTTTAATTGTCCAATGTTATTAGTCCACAGTCGATAGTCCACAGTAACAGTCCAATAATTCATATATAGTTTAATATATAATATACGAATTAATTAATACGTGTCGTGACCCGTATACGTCTCAGACTCGATCACAACTCAAACTATATATATTATTGTAGAATCAACCTCAACCCTGTATAGAGAACTCGATCATTACTGCATATAGAGTGTCTATGGTGATTCTAAATAATATATATAGATGCGTCGATATGATATGTCAAAACATTGTATACGTGTCCCGATATTTAAAGTGCGTAAATTAATTACAGAAATTAAATGAAGATAAATAAAAGTGCGATAATTAAATTGCGATAAATAAACTGCGATAAATAAAATGTAATCAGTTAGCTAGGAACAGTTAGCTGGAACAGTTAGCATGGATTCTTAACAAAAATTTTCATAGTTAATTTGTTTGTTTCTAACAGATTTTATTTTGTCATATGTTTTCTTCATATGCCACTTGTTGGATTCTGGGAAGTCAAAATCCAAATATGAAATTGAATAAAAATGGTTATTCTGCGGTGAACGGATACGTATATCGGTGGTTGTAAGTAGGATAGTAAATGACTGTTGAATCAGCTTCGACGAATGTACAATGTAACTTATTAAGATGAAATCTAATTATTTCTCGGGTATTACCTACCCGTTAAAAAAAAATTTTTACCATTAATATTTTGTACAAAAGAATTTTTAATTACAATCTTTATGAAAACTTATATACATATATATTTTTTTCAGATGAAATCATGAATTTAATGTGTTAATATGATATTAATCTCATTTGCTTTTTGGTTTGAGCTAGAATAAGAAATCTCTAAAACTTTTTGAAACCACATATTCTTCGTAGAATATCAATGAAGTTATGGATCAATACTTCATCATTCATTATTGTTGGTACTCCTTGGTATCTATGGTGCGTATGATGTTGATGTTTGTGGGACAGATTATGATGTCGAGACGTGTGATGCGGATGTTGTTTGTTAGTGGTGATGATGGTATTGTTGATGTTATTGATGGTGGTGCTGATTGTGCTGCTGGTGCTGCTGCTGGTGTTTGCAACCTTCGCACCATGTTCTCCAAAGCCGTCACACGAGCGCGAAGTTCGTTAACTTCTGCTAGTACACCGGGATGATTGGAGGTTGGAGTGAGCGAATGAACTATAATCGTGACGAGATACTCTAGAAATGAGAGAGAAAATGGTGTTTCGAATAGGTTC
Source organism: Rutidosis leptorrhynchoides (assembly GCF_046630445.1). Lineage (NCBI taxonomy): Eukaryota > Viridiplantae > Streptophyta > Magnoliopsida > Asterales > Asteraceae > Rutidosis > Rutidosis leptorrhynchoides. Next base: position 374,913,206 of record NC_092340.1, on the reverse strand, counting down.
GCCGGTAATGCTTCAGGTTCATCGCCAAGAGGGTAATTTGGTGGATGGAATGGATCACTTTCTTCTTATCTCCAGTGATTTTGTATATTACAAACCCATCCCCAATTCATCCAGAATAGATGATGGGAATTTGTTTGATCCATTCCGGTGACGCTGCTTTCGGAGCCCGAATGGAAATCCATATCGGCATAACTGTCAGAATCTAAAGAATTCGAACTAGATGCGGAATTCATCTTGTATAATGGGGAAAATGAATTTTTGGTATGGAATAGATTATAGGAGTTAGATTTGGTACTCTTCAATACATAATTTACATATGTATATATAATACCAAAATCCCGTAAATTACGGAGAATCTTTGAAAAGATATCAGTCAAAGTTCGCAATAATAGATATGCTAAGATAAGAATTCGTCTATACACTATCAATGCAGTAAATGCAGTAAAATGTGTCTAGACTTATGAATGATAAGCAGGTAATTTCCTAAGGATGATAAGCAGATGATTTCCGACTAGAAATGATAAGCAAAACTTTTGACATGTAGACACGGTCGAAGTCCAGACTCATTAATGCATCCTAACAACTACTAGTTAGACACACTAATGCAAGACCTGGTTCACTACGACCACCGCTCTGATACCAACTGAAAGGACCCGTCCTAATCCACCTGGACGAAGTCCTCAACATTTGGTCCCATTGCGATGATCGGCTCCAAGTAATGTCCTTATATTGAGCAAATGCACAGCGGAAGACTTAATTCGTACCTGAGAATAAACATGCTTTAAAGTGTCAACCAAAAGGTTGGTGAGTTCATAGGTTTATCATAACAATCATTTCAATATGTTAATAGACCACAAGATTTCATAATCATAAACATAATACACTCGCAAGTGTATGTAAAGCATTCTAAGTGGTTGAGCACTTGGTAACCATACTTAACATTTAATCAACGTCGCATATTCCCTTTATTATGAAATCTCACTACACCGTACCAAGTGCAGTCACCAAAACGAAGTACTGTGCAACCGTTGAATACTGGTCGTCCAGTCCGGTTGGGGTTGTCAGGCCCGATAGATCTATCAACAGGATTCGCGTTTACAATACCCATGTAAATAGTAGTTACCAAGCTACAGGGAAATATGCTAGTGGTACAACTCAACGTAGAATATATTTTTAAGTACTTGTGTCTATTTTGTAAACATTTATAAAAGCAGCGCATGTATTCTCAGCCCAAAAATATATATTGCAAAAGCAATTAAAAAGGGAGCAAATGAAACTCACTTTTGCCTTGAAGGTATTTAATTCGACTTGGTCTCCGATAGATATCACGAACCTAACCATATATATAATATATCAACATTTTTTCTTTTTAAGTAATCGTTACATATATATATATATATATATATATATATATATATATATATATATATATATATATATATATATATATATATATATATATATATTTTTATATATATATATATATATATATATATATATATATATATATATATATATATATATACACTTTTAATATTTTCTTAGTCCGTAGTTAGCAGTCCGATGTTAGTGGTCCACAATTAGTTGCTTAAATAAAATAAATAAAGACCCCATCGTATTCGTATTGATCAGAATTAATCTCGACCCATGGTACCATGTTGTCAAATGACGTGTTGCGTACATAAAGTACCGTGTTGTCAAATGACGTGTTGCGTACAATCATGAGGTCTTATGATTAATCTTCTCGTGTTGTTTACGGGTGGTCCTGAAATATATAAAATCAAATCATAAGTAATTATATATAAAATATCATATTAATTAGAAAAGATATGATTAATTTACTTTTTCTCCAAATATTTTCGTAGCTAAACTAGCTTCGGATACCCAATCTTGTTTTAGTCGTAGTTTCTTCATTACAACTCCGTTTTTGTTGGTTCAACTTGCCACTTCCTTGGATCGAGTCAAATTTTAAGAATATGAACTGAAAATACCTTAGTTTGTATTCGAAATCATAGGTTATAGGTCAAACTTTGGTGAAACTTATGAAAGTAATCATTTTCCATCATAAAAACAACATTTAATGATCATTTTTCTAAAAATACTTACACTTTGAGTTAAACCATGAAATTTTTATGTGTTAACATATTCATAAGAAATATCATTTTTCCAGAACATGAACTTCCAATTCAAAGTTCAAGATGGTTTTTAATTATCCAACCCAAAACAGCCCCCGGTTGCACTCCGACGACGTAGGTTCAGTTTTTAAGATGTTCTTTGTAAAACCAAGTTATATATTGTTAGGTTAGTATATCATTATGATATATTAAAGGTCTTGAAGTGTTTTAAAAGTCAAGTTAGAAGGATCTATTTAGTTTGCGAACAAGTTTGAAATCATTCAAACTATGTTCTTGTTGTAAAATTTTATACCACAAAATAAGATAGCTATATGAATATAAATTGAATAAGATTATGAACAAGGTTACTACCTCAAGTTACTTGGACAAAGTTACTGCAAAAGATAAGAAATAATCTTGGAATCAAAGAGTGGTGGAGTTAGATCAAAAGGTTGGAAGTAAACTTCTTCAAATGGGTGGTTATTTTGATATGTTCTTGAAAGAGTTTTCTTATGGTGTTTAAGGCTTGTAATTGAAGCTAAATGATGAGTAAAATGCTTGGAGATGATCAAGTATGAAGTTAGGAGTATTTTGAGAGAGAAATGAGGGTGTAGGTATGAGAAAATGGAGTGAAGAAATGGTGTTCATTTATAAAAACGTTTTTAGTTTATAAAGAAAGAAAAGGATTCCTAATTTTGTTTTCTTACTAATAATTCATACTACTTGACAAATTCTAGTTACCTCATATCTAGGGCAGTAATAATGTTGATTAGGATGTTGATTTGATGTGTATATACCAATAGTAAATACGTATAGAAGCTGGGTATGATACGGGTATATATACCCTAGATATACGTATAGAAATCTTGAGGAAACGGAACGAGAATTCAAATATAGCTATCTTTTGTGAATATACTTATATTGTTTTATGTATTTAAGTCCTTAAAAAGTGATTAAATACATTATATATACGATACATGTATAAGCATTATAGATTATAAGTATATATATCAAAGAATGTTACGTATAGTTATCGTTTTGAAAACTTAAGTTAGTAGTTTCAAAATATACTTATAACTCATTGTCATTAGTACACAATGAGATGTTAAACCATCCTTAGATCATGTTAAATATATATAAATACATATATATACACAAACGTATAATTATCATATGTTATATAGTTCGTGATATCATCGGTCATATTGGACGGTCAAACGTTGTGTAAAACTCTTTTCAAAAACACAAGTCTCAACAATTTGGATTGCTTATCATGTTGGTATGGTTTAATTTATGTAAATATTAATCTCATAAGTATAATTTGGTCCGAAAATTCCGGGTCATTACACATATACACCAGCACTATTACCGAACTGATTAAACCGCTTATTTAAATCTTGTGGTCTAAAAACTTGTTATATTTATTAAACCTATGTTGTTCACTCAACCATTTTGGTTGACACTTTTAAGCATGTTTTGTCTCAGGTACTTAGATTTTGCTTCCGCTGTAGAACTCCTGTTACTTAGAAGTCAAGCCGAGCACTGGGACCAGAGTTAACATCCGAGTCAATGGCGATTTTGGCAGGGTGTTACATAAGGTCAAAGCTGAGCATCAGAAACCATCAGGTCTACTTCAACAACCCGAAATCCCGGAATGGAAATGGGAAAACATTACCATGGATTTCATCACTAAATTTCCAAGGACTGCAAGTGGTTTTGATACTATTTGGGTAATAGTTGATCGTCTCACCAAATCAGCACACTTCCTGCCAATAAGAGAAGATGACAAGATGGAGAAGTTAGCACGACTGTATTTGAAGGAAGTCGTCTCCAGACATGGAATACCAATCTCTATTATCTCTGATAGGGATGGCAGATTTATTTCAAGATTCTGGCAGACATTACAGCAAGCATTAGGAACTCGTCTAGACATGAGTACTGCCTATCATCCACAAACTGATGGGCAGAGCGAAAGGACGATACAAAAGCTTGAAGACATGCTACGAGCATGTGTTATTGATTTCGGAAACAGTTGGGATCGACATCTACCGTTAGCAGAATTTTCCTACAACAACAGCTATCATTCAAGCATTGAGATGGCGCCGTTTGAAGCACTTTATGGTAGAAAGTGCAGCTCTCCGATTTGTTGGAGTAAAGTGGGGGATAGAAAGATTACGGGTCCGGAGATAATACAAGAAACTACCGAGAAGATCATCCAAATTCAACAACGGTTGAAAACCGCCCAAAGTCGACAAAAGAGCTACGCTGACATTAAAAGAAAAGATATAGAATTTGAAATTGGAGAGATGGTCATGCTTAAAGTTGTACCTTGGAAAGGTGTTGTTCGATTTGGTAAACGAGGGAAATTAAATCCAAGGTATATCGGACCATTCAAGATTATTGATCGTGTCGGACCAATAGCTTACCGACTTGAGTTACCTCAACAACTCGCGGCTGTACATAACACTTTCCACGTCTCAAATTTAAAGAAATGTTTTGCTAAAGAAGATCTCACTATTCCGTTAGATGAAATCCAAATCAATGAAAAACTTCAATTCATCGAAGAACCCGTCGAAATAATGGATCGTGAGGTTAAAAGACTTAAGCAAAACAAGATACCAATTGTTAAGGTTCGATGGAATGCTCGTATGTAGTGACCCGAACTTTTCCATGTTTATATAAATTAATTGAGATTGATATTTACATGATTAAATGTTTCCAACATGTTAAGCAATCAAACTTGTTAAGACTTGATTAATTGAAATATGTTTCATATAGACAATTGACCACCCAAGTTGACCGGTGATTCACGAACGTTAAAACTTGTAAAAACTATACAATGACATATATATGGTTATATATATAGTTAACATGTTTTTATTATAAGTATGTATCTCATTAGGTATTTTAACAATGAGTTATTTACATAAAAATGAGACTATTAATTTAAGAAACTCGAAAACGATATATATAACGATTATCGTTATAACAACGTCTTACTAGGTACATATGAATCATATTAAGATATTGATACACTTGGTTAATTATGTTAAATGATAAGTAAATATATTATTAAGTGTATTAATAATGAAATACATATGTAAAAATAAGACTACTAACTTAATGATTTCGAAACGAGACATATATGTAACGATTATCGTTGTAACGACATTTAACTGTATATACATCATACTAAGATATATTATATATCATAATATCATGATAATATAACAATTTAACATCTCATTTGTTATAATAAACAATGGGTTAACAACATTCAACAAGATCGTTAACCTAAAGGTTTCAAAACAACATTTACATGTAACGACTAACGATGACTTAACGACTCAGTTAAAATGTATATACATGTAGTGTTTTAATATGTATTCATACACTTTTGAAAGACTTCAAGACACTTATCAACATACTTCTACTTAACAAAAATGCTTACAATTACATCCTCGTTTAGTTTCATCAACAATTCTACTCGTATGCACCCGTATTCGTATTCGTACAATACACAGCTTTTAGATGTATGTACTATTGGTATATACACTCCAATGATCAGCTCTTAGCAGCCCATGTGAGTCACCTAATACATGTGGGAACCATCATTTGGCAACTAGCATGAAATATCTCATAAAATTACAAAAATATGAGTAATCATTCATGACTTATTTACATGAAAACAAAATTACATATCCTTTATATCTAATCCATACACCAACGACCAAAAACACCTACAAACACTTTCATTCTTCAATTTTATTCATCTAATTGATCTCTCTCAAGTTCTATCTTCAAGTTCTAAGTGTTCTTCATAAATTCCAAAAGTTCTAGTTTCATAAAATCAAGAATACTTTCAAGTTTGCTAGCTCACTTCCAATCTTGTAAGGTGATCATCCAACCTCAAGAAATCTTTGTTTCTTACAGTAAGTTATCATTCTAATACAAGGTAATAATCATATTCAAACTTTGGTTCAATTTCTATAACTATAACAATCTTATTTCAAGTGATGATCTTACTTGAACTTGTTTTCGTGTCATGATTCTGCTTCAAGAACTTCGAGCCATCCAAGGATCCATTGAAGCTAGATCCATTTTTCTCTTTTCCAGTAGGTTTATCCAAGGAAATTAAGGTAGTAATGATGTTCATAACATCATTCGATTCATACATATAAAGCTATCTTATTCGAAGGTTTAAACTTGTAATCACTAGAACATAGTTTAGTTAATTCTAAAGTTGTTCGCAAACAAAAGTTAATCCTTCTAACTTGACTTTTAAAATCAACTAAACACATGTTCTATATCTATATGATATGCTAACTTAATGATTTAAAACCTGGAAACACGAAAAACACCGTAAAATCGGATTTACGCCGTCGTAGTAACACCGCGGGCTGTTTTGGGTTAGTTAATTAAAAACTATGATAAACTTTGATTTAAAAGTTGTTATTCTGAGAAAATGATTTTTATTATGAACATGAAACTATATCCAAAAATTATGGTTAAACTCAAAGTGGAAGTATGTTTTCTAAAATGGTCATCTAGACGTCGTTCTTTCGACTGAAATGACTACCTTTACAAAAATGACTTGTAACTTATTTTTCCGACTATAAACCTATACTTTTTCTGTTTAGATTCATAAAATAGAGTTCAATATGAAACCATAGCAATTTGATTCACTCAAAACGGATTTAAAATGAAGAAGTTATGGGTAAAACAAGATTGGATAATTTTTCTCATTTTAGCTACGTGAAAATTGGTAACAAATCTATTCCAACCATAACTTAATCAACTTGTATTGTATATTATGTAATCTTGAGATACCATAGACACGTATACAATGTTTCGACCTATCATGTCGACACATCTATATATATTTCGGAACAACCATAGACACTCTATATGTGAATGTTGGAGTTAGCTATACAGGGTTGAGGTTGATTCCAAAATATATATAGTTTGAGTTGTGATCAATACTGAGATACGTATACACTGGGTCGTGGATTGATTCAAGATAATATTTATCGATTTATTTCTGTACATCTAACTGTGGACAACTAGTTATAGGTTACTAACGAGGACAGCTGACTTAATAAACTTAAAACATCAAAATATATTAAAAGTGTTGTAAATATATTTTGAACATACTTTAATATATATGTATATATTGTTATAGGTTCGTGAATCAACAGTGGCCAAGTCTTACTTCCCGACGAAGTAAAAATCTGTGAAAGTGAGTTATAGTCCCACTTTTAAAATCTAATATTTTTGGGATGAGAATACATGCAGGTTTTATAAATGATTTACAAAGTAGACACAAGTACGTGAAACTACATTCTATGGTTGAATTATCGAAATCGAATATGCCCCTTTTTATTAAGTCTGGTAATCTAAGAATTAGGGAACAGACACCCTAATTGACGCGAACTCTAAAGATAGATCTATTGGGCCTAACATGAAATGTCCCGTTCTTATTGATTAAAAACGTTCCATATTAATTGATTTCGTTGCGAGGTTTTGACCTCTATATGAGACGTTTTTCAAAGACTGCATTCATTTTAAAATAAACCATAACCTTTATTTCATCAATAAAGGTTTAAAAAGCTTTACGTAGATTATCAAATAATGATAATTTAAAATATCCTGTTTACACACGACCATTACATAATGGTTTACAATACAAATATGTTACAACAAAATAAGTTTCTTGAATGCAGTTTTTACACAATATCATACAAGCATGGACTCCAAATCTCGTCCTTATTTAAGTATGCGACAGCGGAAGCTCTTAATATTCACCTGAGAATAAACATGCTTTAAACGTCAACAAAAATGTTGGTGAGTTATAGGTTTAACCTATATATATCAAATCGTAACAATAGACCACAAGATTTCATATTTCAATACACATCCCATACATAGAGATAAAAATCATTCATATGGTGAACACCTGGTAACCGACATTAACAAGATGCATATATAAGAATATCCCCATCATTCCGGGACACCCTTCGGATATGATATAGATTTCGAAGTACTAAAGCATCCGGTACTTTGGATGGGGTTTGTTAGGCCCAATAGATCTATCTTTAGGATTCGCGTCAATTAGGGTGTCTGTTCCCTAATTCTTAGATTACCAGACTTAATAAAAAGGGGCATATTCGATTTCGATAATTCAACCATAGAATGTAGTTTCACGTACTTGTGTCTATTTTGTAAATCATTTATAAAACCTGCATGTATTCTCATCCCAAAAATATTAGATTTTAAAAGTGGGACTATAACTCACTTTCACAGATTTTTACTTCGTCGGGAAGTAAGACTTGGCCACTGGTTGATTCACGAACCTATAACAATATATACATATATATCAAAGTATGTTCAAAATATATTTACAACACTTTTAATATATTTTGATGTTTTAAGTTTATTAAGTCAGCTGTCCTCGTTAGTAACCTACAATTAGTTGTCCACAGTTAGATGTACAGAAATAAATCAATAAATATTATCTTGAATCAATCCACGACCCAGTGTTTACGTATCTCAGTATTGATCACAACTCAAACTATATATATTTTGGAATCAACCTCAACCCTGTATAGCTAACTCCAACATTCACATATAGAGTGTCTATGGTTGTTCCGAAATATATATAGATGTGTCGACATGATAGGTCGAAGCATTGTATACGTGTCTATGGTATCTCAAGATTACATAATATACAATACAAGTTTATTAAGTTATGGTTGGAATAGATTTGTTACCAATTTTCACGTAGCTAAAATGAGAAAAATTATCCAATCTTGTTTTACCCATAACTTCTTCATTTTAAATCCGTTTTGAGTGAATCAAATTGCTATGGTTTCATATTGAACTCTATTTTATGAATCTAAACAGAAAAAGTATAGGTTTATAGTCGAAAAAATAAGTTACAAGTCGTTTTTGTAAAGGTAGTCATTTCAGTCGAAAGAACGACGTCTAGATGACCATTTTATAAAACATACTTCCACTTTGAGTTTAACCATAATTTTTTGGATATAGTTTCATGTTCATAATAACAATCATTTTCTCAGAATAACAACTTTTAAATCAAAGTTTATCATAGTTTTTAATTAACTAACCCAAAACAGCCCGCGGTGTTACTACGACGGCGTAAATCCGGTTTTACGGTGTTTTTCGTGTTTCCAGGTTTTAAATCATTAAGTTAGCATATCATATAGATATAGAACATGTGTTTAGTTGATTTTAAAAGTCAAGTTAGAAGGATTAACTTTTGTTTGCAACAAGTTTAGAATTAACTAAACTATATTCTAGTGATTACAAGTTTAAACCTTCGAATAAGATAGCTTTATATGTATGAATCGAATAATGTTATGAACATCATTACTACCTTAAGTTCCTTGAATAAACCTACTGGAAAAGAGAAAAATGGATCTAGCTTCAAAGGATCCTTGGATGGCTCGAAGTTCTTGAAGCAGAATCATGACACGAAAACAAGTTCAAGTAAGATCATCACTTGAAATAAGATTGTTATAGTTATAGAAATTGAACCAAAGTTTGAATATGATTATTACCTTGTATTAGAATGATAACCTACTGTAAGAAACAAAGATTTCTTGAGGTTGGATGATCACCTTACAAGATTGGAAGTGAGCTAGCAAACTTGAAAGTATTCTTGATTTTATGTAACTAGAACTTGTAGAATATATGAAGAACACTTAGAACTTGAAGATAGAACTTGAGAGAGATCAATTAGATGAAGAAAATTGAAGAATGAAAGTGTTTGTAGGTGTTTTTGGTCGTTGGTGTATGGATTAGATATAAAGGATATGTAATTTTGTTTTCATGTAAATAAGTCATGAATGATTACTCATATTTTTGTAATTTTATGAGATATTTCATGCTAGTTGCCAAATGATGGTTCCCACATGTGTTAGGTGACTCACATGGGCTGCTAAGAGCTGATCATTGGAGTGTATATACCAATAGTACATACATCTAAAAGCTGTGTATTGTACGAGTACGAATACGGGTGCATACGAGCAGAATTGTTGATGAAACTGAACGAGGATGTAATTGTAAGCATTTTTGTTAAGTAGAAGTATTTTGATAAGTGTATTGAAGTCTTTCAAAAGTGTATAAATACATATTAAAACACTACATGTATATACATTTTAACTGAGTCGTTAAGTCATCGTTAGTCGTTACATGTAAGTGTTGTTTTGAAACCTTTAGGTTAACGATCTTGTTAAATGTTTTTAATCCAATGTTTATAATATCAAATGAGATTTTAAATTATTATATTATCATGATATTATCATGTATGAATATCTCTTAATATGATATATATACATTAAATGTCTTTACAACGATAATCGTTACATATATGTCTCGTTTAAAAATCATTAAGTTAGTAGTCTTGTTTTTACATATGTAGTTCATTATTAATATACTTAATGATATGTTTACTTATCATAGTATCATGTTAACTATATATATATCCATATATATGTCATCATATAGTTTTTACAAGTTTTAACGTTCGTGAATCACCGGTCAACTTGGGTGGTCAATTGTCTATATGAAACATATTTCAATTAATCAAGTCTTAACAAGTTTGATTGTTTAACATGTTGGAAACATTTAATCATGTAAATATCAATCTCAATTAATATATATAAACATGGAAAAGTTCGGGTCACTACAGTACCTACCCGTTAAATAAATTTCGTCCCGAAATTTTAAGCTGTTGAAGGTGTTGACGAATCTTCTGGAAATAGATGTGGGTATTTCTTCTTCATCTGATCTTCACGCTCCCAGGTGAACTCGGGTCCTCTATGAGCATTCCATCGAACCTTAACAATTGGTATCTTGTTTTGCTTAAGTCTTTTAACCTCACGATCCATTATTTCGACGGGTTCTTCGATGAATTGGAGTTTTTCATTGATTTGGATTTCATCTAACGGAATAGTGAGATCTTCTTTAGCAAAACATTTCTTCAAATTCGAGACGTGGAAAGTGTTATGTATAGCCGCGAGTTGTTGAGGTAACTCAAGTCGGTAAGCTACTGGTCCGACACGATCAATAATCTTGAATGGTCCAATATACCTTGGATTTAATTTCCCTCGTTTACCAAATCGAACAACGCCTTTCCAAGGTGCAACTTTAAGCATGACCATCTCTCCAATTTCAAATTCTATATCTTTTCTTTTAATGTCAGCGTAGCTCTTTTGTCGACTTTGGGCGGTTTTCAACCGTTGTTGAATTTGGATGATCTTCTCGGTAGTTTCTTGTATAATCTCCGGACCCGTAATCTGTCTATCCCCCACTTCACTCCAACAAATCAGAGACCTGCACTTTCTACCATAAAGTGCTTCAAACAGCGCCATCTCAATGCTTGAATGGTAGCTGTTGTTGTAGGAAAATTCTGCTAACGGTAGATGTCGATCCCAACTGTTTCCGAAATCAATAACACATGCTCGTAGCATGTCTTCAAGTGTTTGTATCGTCCTTTCGCTCTACCCATCAGTTTGTGGATGATAGGCAGTACTCATGTCTAGACGAGTTCCTAATGCTTGCTGTAATGTCTGCCAGAATCTTGAAATAAATCTGCCATCCCTATCAGAGATAATAGAGATTGGTATTCCATGTCTGGAGATGACTTCCTTCAAATACAGTCGTGCTAACTTCTCCATCTTGTCATCTTCTCTTATTGGCAAGAAGTGTGCTGATTTGGTGAGACGATCAACTATTACCCAAATAGTATCAAAACCACTTGCAGTCCTTGGCAATTTGGTGATGAAATCCATGGTAATGTTTTCCCATTTCCATTCCGGGATTTCAGGTTGTTGAAGTAGACCTGATGGTTTCTGATGCTCAGCTTTGACCTTAGAACACGTCAAACATTCTCCTACATATTTAGCAACATCGGCTTTCATACCCGGCCACCAAAAATGTTTCTTGAGATCCTTGTACATCTTCCCCGTTCCAGGATGTATTGAGTATCTGGTTTTATGAGCTTCTCTAAGTACCATTTCTCTCATATCTCCAAATTTTGGTACCCAAATCCTTTCAGCCCTATACCGGGTTCCGTCTTCCCGAATATTAAGATGCTTCTCCGATCCCTTGGGTATTTCATCCTTTAAATTTCCCTCTTTTAAAACTCCTTGTTGCGCCTCCTTTATTTGAGTAGTAAGGTTATTATGAATCATTATATTCATAGATTTTACTCGAATGGGTTCTCTGTCCTTCCTGCTCAAGGCATCGGCTACCACATTTGCCTTCCCCGGGTGGTAACGAATCTCAAAGTCGTAATCATTCAACAATTCAATCCACCTACGCTGCCTCATATTCAGTTGTTTCTGATTAAATATGTGTTGAAGACTTTTGTGGTCGGTATATATAATACTTTTGACCCCATATAAGTAGTGCCTCCAAGTCTTTAATGCAAAAACAACCGCGCCTAATTCCAAATCATGCGTCGTATAACTTTGCTCGTGAATCTTCAATTGTCTAGACGCATAAGCAATCACCTTCGTTCGTTGCATTAATACACAACCGAGACCTTGCTTTGATGCGTCACAATAAATCACAAAATCATCATTCCCTTCAGGCAATGACAATATAGGTGCCGTAGTTAGCTTTTTCTTCAATAACTGAAACGCTTTCTCTTGTTCATCATTCCATTCAAATTTCTTCCCTTTATGCGTTAATGCAGTCAAGGGTTTTGCTATTCTGGAAAAGTCTTGGATGAACCTTCTGTAGTAACCAGCTAGTCCTAAAAACTGGCGTATGTGTTTCGGAGTTTTCAGGGTTTCCCACTTTTCAACAGTTTCTATCTTTGCCAGATTCACCTTAATACCTTCTTTGTTCACTATGTGACCGAGGAATTGAAGTTCTTCCAACCAAAATGCACACTTTGAAAACTTAGCGTACAATTCTTCCTTCCTCAATACTTCTAACACCTTTCTCAAATGTTCACCGTGTTCTTGGTCATTCTTTGAGTAAATAAGTATGTCATCAATGAAAACAATGACAAACTTGTCAAGGTATGGTCCACACACTCGGTTCATAAGGTCCATGAACACAGCTGGTGCATTAGTTAAACCAAACGGCATGACCATAAACTCGTAATGACCGTAACGTGTTCTGAAAGCAGTCTTTGGAATATCATCTTCTTTCAGCCGCATTTGATGATACCCGGAACGTAAGTCAATCTTTGAATAAACAGACGAGCCTTGTAGTTGATCAAATAAGTCGTCGATTCTCGGTAGTGGGTAGCGGTTCTTGATGGTAAGTTTGTTCAATTCTCGGTAGTCGATACACAACCTGAATGTACCATCTTTCTTCTTGACAAACAAAACAGGAGCTCCCCACGGTGATGTGCTTGGTCGAATGAAACCACGCTCTAAAAGTTCTTGTAATTGGCTTTGCAGTTCTTTCATCTCGCTGGGTGCGAGTCTGTAAGGAGCACGAGCTATTGGTGCAGCTCCTGGTACAAGATCTATTTGAAATTCAACGGATCGATGTGGGCGTAATCCCGGTAATTCTTTCGAAAATACATCGGGAAATTCTTTTGCGACGGGAACATCATTGATGCTCTTTTCTTCAGTTTGTACTTTCTCGATGTGTGCTAGAACAGCATAGCAACCTTTTCTTATTAGTTTTTGTGCCTTCAAATTACTAATAAGATGTAGCTTCGTGTTGCCCTTTTCTCCGTACACCATTAAGGGTTTTCCTTTTTCTCGTATAATGCGAATTGCATTTTTGTAACAAACAATCTCTGCTTTCACTTCTTTCAACCAGTCCATACCGATTATCACATCAAAACTCCCTAACTCTACTGGTATCAAATCAATCTTAAATGTTTCGCTAACCAGTTTAATTTCTTGATTCCGACATATATTATCTGCTGAAATTAATTTACCATTTGCTAATTCGAGTAAAAATTTACTATCCAAAGGCGTCAATGGATAACTTAATTTAGCACAAAAATCTCTACTCATATAGCTTCTATCCGCACCCGAATCAAATAAAACGTAAGCAGATTTATTGTCAATAAGAAACGTACCCGTAACAAGCTCCGGGTCTTCCTGTGCCTCTACCGCATTAATATTGAAAACTCTTCCGCGGCCTTGTCCATTCGTGTTCTCCTGGTTCGGGCAATTTCTAACAATGTGGCCCGGTTTTCCACATTTATAACAAACTACATTGGCATAACTTGCTCCGACACTACTTGCTCCGCCATTACTCGTTCTGACACCATTTGTTCCTTTCGTTCTATTAACCCCTGGTCCGTAGACCTCACACTTCGCCGCGCTATGACCATTTCTTTTACACTTGTTGCAAAATTTGGTGCAGAACCCCGAGTGATACTTTTCACACCTTTGGCATAGCTGCTTCTGATTGTTGTTGTTGTTGCGGTTATTATTGTTGTTGGGATGATTGTTGTAGTTGCTGTTGTTGTTGTTGTTGTTGGGCCATTTGTTGTAGTTACGATTGATGTTGCGATTGTTGGGATAATTGTTGCGATTATTGTTGTAATTGCTGTTGTTGTTGTATTGGTGATTCTTATCACCGTTTTCCTCCCACTTTCTTTTGACTTGCTTCACATTGGCCTCTTCAGCAGTCTGTTCTTTAATTCTTTCTTCAATCTGGTTCACTAGTTTGTGAGCCATTCTACATGCCTGTTGTATGGAGGCGGGCTCGTGTGAACTTATATCTTCTTGGATTCTTTCCGGTAATCCTTTCACAAACGCGTCGATCTTCTCTTCGTCATCTTCGAATGCTCCCGGACACAATAGGCACAATTCTGTGAATCGTCTTTCGTACGTGGTAATATCAAATCCTTGGGTTCGTAACCCTCTAAGTTCTGTCTTGAGCTTATTGACCTCGGTTCTGGGACGGTACTTCTCGTTCATCAAGTGCTTGAATGCTGACCACGGTAGTGCGTACGCATCGTCTTGTCCCACCTGCTCTAGATAGGTATTCCACCATGTTAACGCAGAACCTGTGAAGGTATGCGTAGCGTACTTTACTTTGTCCTCTTCAGTACACTTACTTATGGCAAACACCGATTCGACCTTCTCGGTCCACCGTTTCAATCCGATCGGTCCTTCGGTTCCATCAAATTCCAAAGGTTTGCAGGCAGTGAATTCTTTGTAGGTGCATCCTACACGATTTCCTGTACTGCTAGATCCAAGGTTATTGTTGGTATGTAGCGCAGCCTGTACTGCGGCTATGTTTGAAGCAAGAAAAGTACGAAATTCCTCTTCATTCATATTCACGGTGTGTCGAGTAGTCGGTGCCATTTCCTTCAAAATAGTCAAATGGAACAAGTTAATCATACAGAATATTAAGAGTAGTTAATAGTATTTCGTAGCATGATATGAACTCATTTATAAAAGCTTTTTCTTCATATTAGCGTTTTATAAGTTTAAATTCGGGTAGTACCTACCCGTTAAGTTCATACTTAGTAGCTAATATACAATTCAACTACTACAATTCTATATGAAAAACTGATTATAATAATATTTCGCGTTCAAACTTTTATACAATATTTTACAAACTTACAATACCGCTTATTTTACATAAAGCATGAAATATAGCACACAATAACTTTGATACAAGATAGTTGTGAAGATAATTCTAGCTAGTACACAAGTCGTTCAGCAAAGGCAATAAAGACACGTAATTCATACGTCCAGAAACAAGTCATGCATTCTGGTTTTACTAGGACTACTTCCCATCCTTGGTCTTGTGGAACATAACCATTATGGCCGTTGATAAGACAGCGTGTTGTAACGTCGTCAAAGGGACGAGGGTTACGTAATGTCCAACAGTCCCGTAACAATCTAAAAACCTCATTTCTTAGCCCAATTACCGACTCCGTCACTTGTGGGAACGTTTTATTTAATAGTTGTAGGCCGACGTTCTTGTTCTCACTTTGGTGAGAAGCGAACATTACTAATCCATAAGCATAACATGCTTCTTTATGTTGCATGTTAGCCGCTTTTTCTAAATCACGAAGTCCAATATTCGGATATATTGAGTCAAAATAATTTCTTAACCCATTGCGTAAAATAGCATTTGGGTTCCCCGCAATATATGCGTCAAAGTAAACACATCGTAACTTATGGATTTCCCAATGTGATATCCCCCATCTTTCGAACGAAAGCCTTTTATAAACCAAGGCATTCTTGGAACGTTCTTCGAATGTCTTACAAACTGATCTCGCCTTAAATAGTTGTGCCGAAGAATTCTGACCGACTTTAGACAAGATTTCATCAATCATGTCTCCGGGTAGGTCTCTTAAAATATTGGGTTGTCTATCCATTTTGTGTTTTTATACTGTAAAATAGACAAGAGTTAGATTCATAAAAAAATACTTATTAATACAAGCAATTTTTACATATATCATAAAGCATAAGCACACTATATTACATATATTACACCACACGAATACAACTATCTTATTCCGACTCGCTTGTTTCTTCTTCTTCGGTTTTGGTTCGTTTTGCCAAGTTTCTAGGGATATATGATGTTCCCCTAATACGAGCCGTCGTTATCCACATTGGTTTAGAAAAACCTGGTGGTTTAGAGGTTCCCGGGTCATTGTTACAACTTAAGGACTTCGGGGGTTGACGATACATATAAAGTTCATCGGGGTTGGAATTAGATTTCTCTATTTTTATGCCCTTTTCCTTATTATTTTCTTTTGCCTTTTTAAATTCAGTTGGGGTAATTTCTATAACATCATCGGAATTCTCGTCGGAATCCGATTCATCGGAGAATTGGTAATCCTCCCAATATTTTGCTTCCTTGGCGGAAACACCATTGACCATAATTAACTTTGGTTGGTTGGTTGAGGATTTTCTTTTACTTAACCGTTTTATTATTTCCCCCACCGGTTCTATTTCTTCATCCGGTTCCGATTCCTCTTCCGGTTCCGATTCTTCTTCTGGTTCCGACTCTTCTTCCGGTTCCTCTTCGGGAACTTGTGAATCAGTCCACGAATCATTCCAATTTACATTTGACTCTTCATTATTATTAGGTGAGTCAATGGGACTTGATCTAGAGGTAGACATCTATCACATAATATCAAACGCGTTAAGAGATTAATATATCACATAATATTCACATGTTAAAAATATATAGTTTCCAACAAAATTTGTTAAGCAATCATTTTTCAAGTAAACACGGTCGAAGTCCAGACTCACTAATGCATCCTAACAAACTCGATAAGACACACTAATGCAAAATTCTGGTTCTCTAAGACCAACGCTCGAATACCAACTGAAATGTCCCGTTCTTATTGATTAAAAACGTTCCATATTAATTGATTTCGTTGCGAGGTTTTGACCTCTATATGAGATGTTTTTCAAAGACTGCATTCATTTTAAAACAAACCATAACCTTTATTTCATCAATAAAGGTTTAAAAAGCTTTACGTAGATTATCAAATAATGATAATCTAAAATATCCTGTTTACACACGACCATTACATAATGGTTTACAATACAAATATGTTACAACAAAATAAGTTTCTTGAATGCAGTTTTTACACAATATCATACAAGCATGGACTCCAAATCTCGTCCTTATTTAAGTATGCGACAGCGGAAGCTCTTAATATTCACCTGAGAATAAACATGCTTTAAACGTCAACAAAAATGTTGGTGAGTTATAGGTTTAACCTATATATATCAAATCGTAACAATAGACCACAAGATTTCATATTTCAATACACATCCCATACATAGAGATAAAAATCATTCATATGGTGAACACCTGGTAACCGACATTAACAAGATGCATATATAAGAATATCCCCATCATTCCGGGACACCCTTCGGATATGATATAGATTTCGAAGTACTAAAGCATCCGGTACTTTGGATGGGGTTTGTTAGGCCCAATAGATCTATCTTTAGGATTCGCGTCAATTAGGGTGTCTGTTCCCTAATTCTTAGATTACCAGACTTAATAAAAAGGGGCATATTCGATTTCGATAATTCAACCATAGAATGTAGTTTCACGTACTTGTGTCTATTTTGTAAATCATTTATAAAACCTGCATGTATTCTCATCCCAAAAATATTAGATTTTAAAAGTGGGACTATAACTCACTTTCACAGATTTTTACTTCGTCGGGAAGTAAGACTTGGCCACTGGTTGATTCACGAACCTATAACAATATATACATATATATCAAAGTATGTTCAAAATATATTTACAACACTTTTAATATATTTTGATGTTTTAAGTTTATTAAGTCAGCTGTCCTCGTTAGTAACCTACAATTAGTTGTCCACAGTTAGATGTACAGAAATAAATCAATAAATATTATCTTGAATCAATCCACGACCCAGTGTATACGTATCTCAGTATTGATCACAACTCAAACTATATATATTTTGGAATCAACCTCAACCCTGTATAGCTAACTCCAACATTCACATATAGAGTGTCTATGGTTGTTCCGAAATATATATAGATGTGTCGACATGATAGGTCGAAGCATTGTATACGTGTCTATGGTATCTCAAGATTACATAATATACAATACAAGTTTATTAAGTTATGGTTGGAATAGATTTGTTACCAATTTTCACGTAGCTAAAATGAGAAAAATTATCCAATTTTGTTTTACCCATAACTTCTTCATTTTAAATCCGTTTTGAGTGAATCAAATTGCTATGGTTTCATATTGAACTCTATTTTATGAATCTAAACAGAAAAAGTATAGGTTTATAGTCGAAAAAATAAGTTACAAGTCGTTTTTGTAAAGGTAGTCATTTCAGTCGAAAGAACGACGTCTAGATGACCATTTTAGAAAACATACTTCCACTTTGAGTTTAACCATAATTTTTTGGATATAGTTTCATGTTCATAATAACAATCATTTTCTCAGAATAACAACTTTTAAATCAAATTTTATCATAGTTTTTAATTAACTAACCCGAAACAGCCCGCGGTGTTACTACGACGGCGTAAATCCGGTTTTACGGTGTTTTTCGTGTTTCCAGGTTTTAAATCATTAAGTTAGCATATCATATAGATATAGAACATGTGTTTAGTTGATTTTAAAAGTCAAGTTAGAAGGATTAACTTTTGTTTGCAACAAGTTTAGAATTAACTAAACTATATTCTAGTGATTACAAGTTTAAACCTTCGAATAAGATAGCTTTATATGTATGAATCGAATAATGTTATGAACATCATTACTACCTTAAGTTCCTTGAATAAACCTACTGGAAAAGAGAAAAATGGATCTAGCTTCAAAGGATCCTTGGATGGCTCGAAGTTCTTGAAGCAGAATCATGACACGAAAACAAGTTCAAGTAAGATCATCACTTGAAATAAGATTGTTATAGTTATAGAAATTGAACCAAAGTTTGAATATGATTATTACCTTGTATTAGAATGATAACCTACTGTAAGAAACAAAGATTTCTTGAGGTTGGATGATCACCTTACAAGATTGGAAGTGAGCTAGCAAACTTGAAAGTATTCTTGATTTTATGTAACTAGAACTTGTAGAATATATGAAGAACACTTAGAACTTAAAGATAGAACTTGAGAGAGATCAATTAGATGAAGAAAATTGAAGAATGAAAGTGTTTGTAGGTGTTTTTGGTTGTTGGTGTATGGATTAGATATAAAGGATATGTAATTTTGTTTTCATGTAAATAAGTCATGTATGATTACTCATATTTTTGTAATTTTATGAGATATTTCATGCTAGTTGCCAAATGATGGTTCCCACATGTGTTAGGTGACTCACATGGGCTGCTAAGAGCTGATCATTGGAGTGTATATACCAATAGTACATACATCTAAAAGCTGTGTATTGTACGAGTACGAATACGGGTGCATACGAGTAGAATTGTTGATGAAACTGAACGAGGATGTAATTGTAAGCATTTTTGTTAAGTAGAAGTATTTTGATAAGTGTATTGAAGTCTTTCAAAAGTGTATAAATACATATTAAAACACTACATGTATATACATTTTAACTGAGTCGTTAAGTCATCGTTAGTCGTTACATGTAAGTGTTGTTTTGAAACCTTTAGGTTAACGATCTTGTTAAATGTTTTTAACCCAATGTTTATAATATCAAATGAGATTTTAAATTATTATATTATCATGATATTATCATGTATGAATATCTCTTAATATGATATATATACATTAAATGTCTTTACAACGATAATCGTTACATATATGTCTCGTTTAAAAATCATTAAGTTAGTAGTCTTGTTTTTACATATGTAGTTCATTATTAATATACTTAATGATATGTTTACTTATCTGAAATGTCCCGTTCTTATTGATTAAAAACGATCCATATTAATTGATTTCGTTGCGAGGTTTTGACCTCTATATGAGACGTTTTTCAAAGACTGCATTCATTTTTAAACAAACCATAACCTTTATTTCATCAATAAAGGTTTAAAAAGCTTTACGTAGATTATCAAATAATGATAATCTAAAATATCCTGTTTACACACGACCATTACATAATGGTTTACAATACAAATATGTTACAACAAAATAAGTTTCTTGAATGCAGTTTTTACACAATATCATACAAGCATGGACTCCAAATCTTGTCCTTATTTAAGTATGCGACAGCGGAAGCTCTTAGTATTCACCTGAGAATAAACATGCTTTAAATGTCAACAAAAATGTTGGTGAGTTATAGGTTTAACCTATATATATCAAATCGTAACAATAGACCACAAGATTTCATATTTCAATACACATCCCATACATAGAGATAAAAATCATTCATATGGTGAACACCTGGTAACCGACAATAACAAGATGCATATATAAGAATATCCCCATCATTCCGGGACACCCTTCGGATATGATATAAATTTCGAAGTACTAAAGCATCCGGTACTTTGGATGGGGTTTGTTAGGCCCAATAGATCTATCTTTAGGATTCGCGTCAATTAGGGTGTCTGTTCCCTAATTCTTAGATTACCAGACTTAATAAAAAGGGGCAGATTCGATTTCGATAATTCAACCATAGAATGTAGTTTCACGTACTTGTGTCTATTTTGTAAATCATTTATAAAACCTGCATGTATTCTCATCCCAAAAATATTAGATTTTAAAAGTGGGACTATAACTCACTTTCACAGATTTTTACTTCGTCGGGAAGTAAGACTTGGCCACTGGTTGATTCACGAACCTATAACAATATATACATATATATCAAAGTATGTTCAAAATATATTTACAACACTTTTAATATATTTTGATGTTTTAAGTTTATTAAGTCAGCTGTCCTCGTTAGTAACCTACAACTAGTTGTCCACAGTTAGATGTACAGAAATAAATCGATAAATATTATCTTGAATCAATCCACGACCCAGTGTATACGTATCTCAGTATTGATCACAACTCAAACTATATATATTTTGGAATCAACCTCAACCCTGTATAGCTAACTCCAACATTCACATATAGAGTGTCTATGGTTGTTCCGAAATATATATAGATGTGTCGACATGATAGGTCGAAACATTGTATACGTGTCTATGGTATCTCAAGATTACATAATATATAATACAAGTTGATTAAGTTATGGTTGGAATAGATTTGTTACCAATTTTCACGTAGCTAAAATGAGAAAAATTATCCAATCTTGTTTTACCCATAACTTCTTCATTTTAAATCCGTTTTGAGTGAATCAAATTGCTATGGTTTCATATTGAACTCTATTTTATGAATCTAAACAAAAAAAGTATAGGTTTCTAGTCGGAAAAATAAGTTACAAGTCGTTTTTGTAAAGGTAGTCATTTCAGTAGAAAGAACGATGTCTAGATGACCATTTTAGAAAACATACTTCCACTTTGAGTTTAACCATAATTTTTGGATATAGTTTCATGTTCATAATAAAAATCATTTTCTCAGAATAACAACTTTTAAATCAAAGTTTATCATAGTTTTTAATTAACTAACCCAAAACAGCCCGCGGTGTTACTACGACGGCGTAAATCCGGTTTTACGGTGTTTTTCGTATTTCCAGGTTTTAAATCATTAAGTTAGCATATCATATAGATATAGAACATGTGTTTAGTTGATTTTAAAAGTCAAGTTAGAAGGATTAACTTTTGTTTGCGAACAAGTTTAGAATTAACTAAACTATGTTCTAGTGATTACAAGTTTAAACCTTCGAATAAGATAGCTTTATATGTATGAATCGAATGATGTTATGAACATCATTACTACCTTAAGTTCCTTGGATAAACCTACTGGAAAAGAGAAAAATGGATCTAGCTTCAATGGATCCTTGGATGGCTCGAACTTCTTGAAGCAGAATCATGACACGAAAACAAGTTCAAGTAAGATCATCACTTAAAATAAGATTGTTATAGTTATAGAAATTGAACCAAAGTTTGAATATGATTATTACCTTGTATTAGAATGATAACCTACTGTAAGAAACAAAGATTTCTTGAGGTTGGATGATCACCTTACAAGATTGGAAGTGAGCTAGCAAACTTGAAAGTATTCTTGATTTTATGAAACTAGAACTTTTGGAATTTATGAAGAACACTTAGAACTTGAAGATAGAACTTGAGAGAGATCAATTAGATGAAGAAAATTGAAGAATGAAAGTGTTTGTAGGTGTTTTTGGTCGTTGGTGTATGGATTAGATATAAAGGATATGTTATTTTGTTTTCATGTAAATAAGTCATGAATGATTACTCATATTTTTGTAATTTTATGAGATATTTCATGCTAGTTGCCAAATGATGGTTCCCACATGTGTTAGGTGACTCACATGGGCTGCTAAGAGCTGATCATTGGAGTGTATATACCAATAGTACATACATCTAAAAGCTGTGTATTGTACGAGTACGAATACGGGTGCATACGAGTAGAATTGTTGATGAAACTGAACGAGGATGTAATTGTAAGCATTTTTGTTAAGTAGAAGTATTTTGATAAGTGTATTGAAGTCTTTCAAAAGTGTATAAATACATATTAAAACACTACATGTATATACATTTTAACTGAGTCGTTAAGTCATCGTTAGTCGTTACATGTAAGTGTTGTTTTGAAACTTTTAGGTTAACGATCTTGTTAAATGTTGTTAACCCAATGTTTATAATATCAAATGAGATTTTAAATTATTATATTATCATTATATTATCATGTATGAATATCTCTTAATATGATATATATACATTAAATGTCTTTACAACGATAATCGTTACATATATGTCTCGTTTAAAAATCATTAAGTTAGTAGTCTTGTTTTTACATATGTAGTTCATTGTTAATATACTTAATGATATGTTTACTAATCATAGTATCATGTTAACTATATATATATATCCATATATATGACATCATATAGTTTTTACAAGCTTTAACGTTCGTGAATCACCGGTCAACTTGGGTGGTCAATTGTCTATATGAAACATATTTCAATTAATCAAGTCTTAACAAGTTTGATTGCTTAACATGTTGGAAACATTTAATCATGTAAATATCAATCTCAATTAATATATATAAACATGGAAAAGTTCGGGTCACTACAGTACCTACCCGTTAAATAAATTTCGTCCCGAAATTTTAAGCTGTTGAAGGTGTTGACGAATCTTCTGGAAATAGATGCGGGTATTTCTTCTTCATCTGATCTTCACGCTCCCAGGTGAACTCGGGTCCTCTACGAGCATTCCATCGAACCTTAACAATTGGTATCTTGTTTTGCTTAAGTCTTTTAACCTCACGATCCATTATTTCGACGGGTTCTTCGATGAATTGGAGTTTTTCGTTGATTTGGATTTCATCTAACGGAATAGTGAGATCTTCTTTAGCAAAACATTTCTTCAAATTCGAGACGTGGAAAGTGTTATGTACAGCCGCGAGTTGTTGAGGTAACTCAAGTCGGTAAGCTACTGGTCCGACACGATCAATAATCTTGAATGGTCCAATATACCTTGGATTTAATTTCCCTCGTTTACCAAATCGAACAACGCCTTTCCAAGATGAAACTTTAAGCATGACCATCTCTCCAATTTCAAATTCTATATCTTTTCTTTTAATGTCAGCGTAGCTCTTTTGTCGACTTTGGGCGGTTTTCAACCGTTGTTGAATTTGGATGATCTTCACGGTAGTTTCTTGTATAATCTCCGGACCCGTAATCTGTCTATCCCCCACCTCACTCCAACAAATCGGAGACCTGCACTTTCTACCATAAAGTGCTTCAAACGGCGCCATCTCAATGCTTGAATGGTAGCTGTTGTTGTAGGAAAATTCTGCTAACGGTAGATGTCGATCCCAACTGTTTCCGAAATCAATAACACATGCTCGTAGCATGTCTTCAAGCGTTTGTATCGTCCTTTCGCTCTGCCCATCAGTTTGTGGATGATAGGCAGTACTCATGTCTAGACGAGTTCCTAATGCTTGCTGTAATGTCTGCCAGAATCTTGAAATAAATCTGCCATCCCTATCAGAGATAATAGAGATTGGTATTCCATGTCTGGAGATGACTTCCTTCAAATACAGTCGTGCTAACTTCTCCATCTTGTCATCTTCTCTTATTGGTAGGAAGTGTGCTGATTTGGTGAGACGATCAACTATTACCCAAATAGTATCAAAACCACTTGCAGTCCTTGGCAATTTAGTGATGAAATCCATGGTAATGTTTTCCCATTTCCATTCCGGGATTTCGGGTTGTTGAAGTAGACCTGATGGTTTCTGATGCTCAGCTTTGACCTTAGAACACGTCAAACATTCTCCTACGTATTTAGCAACATCGGCTTTCATACCCGGCCACCAAAAATGTTTCTTGAGATCCTTGTACATCTTCCCCGTTCCAGGATGTATTGAGTATCTGGTTTTATGAGCTTCTCTAAGTACCATTTCTCTCATATCTCCAAATTTTGGTACCCAAATCCTTTCAGCCCTATACCGGGTTCCGTCTTCCCGAATATTAAGATGCTTCTCCGATCCTTTGGGTATTTCATCCTTTAAATTTCCCTCTTTTAAAACTCCTTGTTGCGCCTCCTTTATTTGAGTAGTAAGGTTATTATGAATCATTATATTCATAGATTTTACTCGAATGGGTTCTCTGTCCTTCCTGCTCAAGGCATCGGCTACCACATTTGCCTTCCCCGGGTGGTAACGAATCTCAAAGTCGTAATCATTCAATAATTCAATCCACCTACGCTGCCTCATATTCAGTTGTTTCTGATTAAATATGTGTTGAAGACTTTTGTGGTCGGTATATATAATACTTTTGACCCCATATAAGTAGTGCCTCCAAGTCTTTAATGCAAAAACAACCGCGCCTAATTCCAAATCATGCGTCGTATAATTTTGTTCGTGAATCTTCAATTGTCTAGACGCATAAGCAATCACCTTCGTTCGTTGCATTAATACACAACCGAGACCTTGCTTTGATGCATCACAATAAATCACAAAATCATCATTCCCTTCAGGCAATGACAATATAGGTGCCGTAGTTAGCTTTTTCTTCAATAACTGAAACGCTTTCTCTTGTTCATCATTCCATTCAAATTTCTTCCCTTTATGCGTTAATGCAGTCAAGGGTTTTGCTATTCTGGAAAAGTCTTGGATGAACCTTCTGTAGTAACCAGCTAGTCCTAAAAACTGGCGTATGTGTTTCGGAGTTTTTGGGGTTTCCCACTTTTCAACAGTTTCTATCTTTGCCGGATCCACCTTAATACCTTCTTTGTTCACTATGTGACCGAGGAATTGAACTTCTTCCAACCAAAATGCACACTTTGAAAACTTAGCGTACAATTCTTCCTTCCTCAATACTTCTAACACCTTTCTCAAATGTTCACCGTGTTCTTGGTCATTCTTTGAGTAAATAAGTATGTCATCAATGAAAACAATGACAAACTTGTCAAGGTATGGTCCACACACTCGGTTCATAAGGTCCATGAACACAGCTGGTGCATTAGTTAAACCAAACGGCATGACCATAAACTCGTAATGACCGTAACGTGTTCTGAAAGCAGTCTTTGGAATATCATCTTCTTTCACCCGCATTTGATGATACCCGGAACGTAAGTCAATCTTTGAATAAACAGACGAGCCTTGTAGTTGATCAAATAAGTCGTCGATTCTCGGTAGTGGGTAGCGGTTCTTGATGGTAAGTTTGTTCAACTCTCGGTAGTCGGTACACAACCTGAATGTACCATCTTTCTTCTTGACAAACAAAACAGGAGCTCCCCACGGTGATGTGCTTGGTCGAATGAAACCACGCTCTAAAAGTTCTTGTAATTGGCTTTGTAGTTCTTTCATCTCGCTGGGTGCGAGTCTGTAAGGAGCACGAGCTATTGGTGCAGCTCCTGGTACAAGATCTATTTGAAATTCAACGGATCGATGTGGGGGTAATCCCGGTAATTCTTTCGGAAATACATCGGGAAATTCTTTTGCAATGGGAACATCATTGATGCTCTTTTCTTCAGTTTGTACTTTCTCGACGTGTGCTAGAACAGCATAGCAACCTTTTCTTATTAGTTTTTGTGCCTTCAAATTACTAATAAGATGTAGCTTCGTGTTGCCCTTTTCTCCGTACACCATTAAGGGTTTTCCTTTTTCTCGTATAATGCGAATTGCATTTTTGTAACAAACGATCTCCGCTTTCACTTCTTTCAACCAGTCCATACCGATTATCACATCAAAACTCCCTAACTCTACTGGTATCAAATCAATCTTAAATGTTTCGCTAACCAGTTTAATTTCTCGATTCCGACATATATTATCTGCTGAAATTAATTTACCATTTGCTAATTCGAGTAAAAATTTACTATCCAAAGGCGTCAATGGACAACTTAATTTAGCACAAAAATCTCTACTCATATAGCTTCTATCCGCACCCGAATCAAATAAAACGTAAGCAGATTTATTGTCAATAAGAAACGTACCCGTAACAAGCTCCGAGTCTTCCTGTGCCTCTACCGCATTAATATTGAAAACTCTTCCACGGCCTTGTCCATTCGTGTTCTCCTGGTTCGGGCAATTTCTAATAATGTGGCCTGGTTTTCCACATTTATAACAAACTACATTGGCATAACTTGCTCCGACACTACTTGCTCCGCCATTACTCGTTCCGACACCATTTGTTCCTTTCGTTCTATTAACCCCTGGTCCGTAGACCTCACACTTCGCCGCGCTATGACCATTTCTTTTACACTTGTTGCAAAATTTGGTGCAGAACCCCGAGTGATTCTTTTCACACCTTTGGCATAGTTGTTTCTGATTGTTGTTGTTGTTGCGGTTATTATTGTTGTTGGGATGACTGTTGTAGTTGCTGTTGTTGTTGTTGTTGTTGTTGTTGTTGTTGTTGTTGTTGTTGGGCCGTTTGTTGTAGTTGCGATTGATGTTGCGATTGTTGGGATAATTGTTGCGATTATTGTTGTAATTGATGTTGTTGTTGTATTGGTGATTCTTATCACCGTTTTCCTCCCACTTTCTTTTGACTTGCTTCACATTGGCCTCTTCAGCAGTCTGTTCTTTAATTCTTTCTTCAATCTGGTTCACTAGTTTGTGAGCCATTCTACATGCCTGTTGTATGGAGGCGGGCTCGTGTGAACTTATATCTTCTTGGATTCTTTCCGGTAATCCTTTCACAAACGCGTCGATCTTCTCTTCCTCATCTTCGAATGCTCCCGGACACAATAGGCACAATTCTGTGAATCGTCTTTCGTACGTGGTAATATCAAATCCTTGGGTTCGTAACCCTCTAAGTTCTGTCTTGAGCTTATTGACCTCGGTTCTGGGACGGTACTTCTCGTTCATCAAGTGCTTGAATGCTGACCACGGTAGTGCGTACGCATCGTCTTGTCCCACCTGCTCTAGATAGGTATTCCACCATGTTAACGCAAAACCTGTGAAGGTATGCGTAGCGTACTTTACTTTGTCCTCTTCAGTACACTTACTTATGGCAAACACCGATTCGACCTTCTCGGTCCACCGTTTCAATCCGATCGGTCCTTCGGTTCCATCAAATTCCAAAGGTTTGCAGGCAGTGAATTCTTTGTAGGTGCATCCTACACGATTTCCTGTACTGCTAGATCCAAGGTTATTGTTGGTATGTAGCGCAGCCTGTACTGCGGCTATGTTTGAAGCTAGAAAAGTACGGAGTTCCTCTTCATTCATATTCACGGTGTGTCGAGTAGTCGGTGCCATTTCCTTCAAAATAGTTAAATGGAACAAGTTAATCATACAGAATATTAAGAGTAGTTAATAGTATTTCGTAGCATAATATGAACTCATTTATAAAAGCTTTTTCTTCATATTAGCGTTTTATAAGTTTAAATTCGGGTAGTACCTACCCGTTAAGTTCATACTTAGTAGCTAATATACAATTCAACTACTACAATTCTATATGAAAAACTGATTATAATAATATGTCGCGTTCAAACTTTTATACAATATTTTACAAACTTACAATACCGCTTATTTTACATAAAGCATGAAATATAGCACACAATAACTTTGATACAAGATAGTTGTAAAGATAATTCTAGCTAGTACACAAGTCGTTCAGCAAAGGCAATAAAGACACGTAATTCATACGTCCAGAAACAAGTCATGCATTCTGGTTTTACTAGGACTACTTCCCATCCTTGGTCTTGTGCAACATAACCGTTATGGCCGTTGATAAGACAGCGTGTTGTAACGTCGTCAAAGGGATGAGGGTTACGTAATGTCCAACAGTCCCGTAATAATCTAAAAACCTCATTTCTTACCCCAATTACCGACTCCGTCACTTGTGGAAACGTTTTGTTTAATAGTTGTAGCCCGATGTTCTTGTTCTCACTTTGGTGAGAAGCGAACATTACTAATCCGTAAGCATAACATGCTTCTTTATGTTGCATGTTAGCCGCTTTTTCTAAATCACGA
The DNA here is from genome assembly GCF_046630445.1 of Rutidosis leptorrhynchoides. Taxonomy (NCBI): domain Eukaryota; kingdom Viridiplantae; phylum Streptophyta; class Magnoliopsida; order Asterales; family Asteraceae; genus Rutidosis; species Rutidosis leptorrhynchoides. The sequence continues at coordinate 374,884,176 of NC_092340.1, read as the reverse complement.
AGTCCAATATTCGGATATATTGAGTCAAAATAATTTCTTAACCCGTTGCGTAAAATAGCATTTGGGTTCCCCGCAATATATGCGTCAAAGTAAACACATCGTAATTTATGGGTTTCCCAATGTGATATCCCCCATCTTTCAAACGAAAGTCTCTTATAAACCAAGACATTCTTGGAACGTTCTTCGAATGTCTTACAAACTGATCTCGCCTTAAATAGTTGTGCCGAAGAATTCTGGCCGACTCTAGACAAGATTTCATCAATCATGTCTCCGGGTAGGTCTCTTAAAATATTGGGTTGTCTATCCATTTTGTGTTTTTAAACTGTAAAATAGACAAGAGTTAGATTCATAAAAAAAAATACTTATTAATACAAGCAATTTTTACATATATCATAAAGCATAAGAACACTATATTCCATATATTACACCACACGAATACAACTATCTTATTCCGACTCGCTCGTTTCTTCTTCTTCGGTTTTGGTTCGTTTTGCCAAGTTTCTAGGGATATATGATGTTCCCCTAATACGAGCCGTCGTTGTCCACATTGGTTTAGAAAAACCTGGTGGTTTAGAGGTTCCCGGGTCATTGTTACAACTTAAGGACTTCGGGGGTTGACGATACATATAAAGTTCATCGGGGTTGGAATTAGATTTCTCTATTTTTATGCCCTTTCCCTTATTATTTTCTTTTGCCTTTTTAAATTCAGTTGGGGTAATTTCTATAACATCATCGGAATTCTCGTCGAAATCCGATTCATCGGAGAATTGGTAATCCTCCCAATATTTTGCTTCCTTGGCGGAAACACCATTGACCATAATTAACTTTGGTCGGTTGGTTGAGGATTTTCTTTTACTTAACCGTTTTATTATTTCCTCCACCGGTTCTATTTCTTCATCCGGTTCCGATTCTTCTTCCGGTTCCGATTCTTCTTCCGGTTCCGACTCTTCTTCCGGTTCCTCTTCGGGAACTTGTGAATCAGTCCACAAATCATTCCAATTTACATTTGACTCTTCATTATTATTAGGTGAGTCAATGGGACTTGTTCTAGAGGTAGACATCTATCACATAATATCAAACACGTTAAGAGATTAATATATCACATAATATTCATATGTTAAAAATATATAGTTTCCAACAAAAATGTTAAGCAATCATCTTTAAAGAAAACACGGTCGAAGTCCAGACTCACTAATGCATCCTAACAAACTCGATAAGACACACTAATGCAAATTTTCTGGTTCTCTAAGACCAACGCTCGGATACCAACTGAAATGTCCCGTTCTTATTGATTAAAAACGTTCCATATTAATTGATTTCGTTGCGAGGTTTTGACCTCTATATGAGACGTTTTTCAAAAACTGCATTCATTTTTAAACAAACCATAACCTTTATTTCATCAATAAAGGTTTAAAAAGCTTTACGTAGATTATCAAATAATGATAATCTAAAATATCCTGTTTACACACGACCATTACATAATGGTTTACAATACAAATATGTTACAACAAAATAAGTTTCTTGAATGCAGTTTTTACACAATATCATACAAGCATGGACTCCAAATCTTGTCCTTATTTAAGTATGCGACAGCAGAAGCTCTTAGTATTCACCTGAGAATAAACATGCTTTAAATGTCAACAAAAATGTTGGTGAGTTATAGGTTTAACCTATATATATCAAATCGTAACAATAGACCACAAGATTTCATATTTCAATACACATCCCATACATAGAGATAAAAATCATTCATATGGTGAACACCTGGTAACCGACAATAACAAGATGCATATATAAGAATATCCCCATCATTCCGGGACACCCTTCGGATATGATATAAATTTCGAAGTACTAAAGCATCCGGTACTTTGGATGGGGTTTGTTAGGCCCAATAGATCTATCTTTAGGATTCGCGTCAATTAGGGTGTCTGTTCCCTAATTCTTAGATTACCAGACTTAATAAAAAGGGGCATATTCGATTTCGATAATTCAACCATAGAATGTAGTTTCACGTACTTGTGTCTATTTTGTAAATCATTTATAAAACCTGCATGTATTCTCATCCCAAAAATATTAGATTTTAAAAGTGGGACTATAACTCACTTTCACAGATTTTTACTTCGTCGGGAAGTAAGACTTGGCCACTGGTTGATTCACGAACCTATAACAATATATACATATATATCAAAGTATGTTCAAAATATATTTACAACACTTTTAATATATTTTGATGTTTTAAGTTTATTAAGTCAGCTGTCCTCGTTAGTAACCTACAACTAGTTGTCCACAGTTAGATGTACAGAAATAAATCGATAAATATTATCTTGAATCAATCCACGACCCAGTGTATACGTATCTCAGTATTGATCACAACTCAAACTATATATATTTTGGAATCAACCTCAACCCTGTATAGCTAACTCCAACATTCACATATAGAGTGTCTATGGTTGTTCCGAAATATATATAGATGTGTCGACATGATAGGTCGAAACATTGTATAGGTGTCTATGGTATCTCAAGATTACATAATATATAATACAAGTTGATTAAGTTATGGTTGGAATAGATTTGTTACCAATTTTCACGTAGCTAAAATGAGAAAAATTATCCAATCTTGTTTTACCCATAACTTCTTCATTTTAAATCCGTTTTGATTGAATCAAATTGCTATGGTTTCATATTGAACTCTATTTTATGAATCTAAACAAAAAAAGTATAGGTTTCTAGTCGGAAAAATAAGTTACAAGTCGTTTTTGTAAAGGTAGTCATTTCAGTCGAAAGAACGACGTCTAGATGACCATTTTAGAAAACATACTTCCACTTTGAGTTTAACCATAATTTTTGGATATAGTTTCATGTTCATAATAAAAATCATTTTCTCAGAATAACAACTTTTAAATCAAAGTTTATCATAGTTTTTAATTAACTAACCCAAAACAGCCCGCGGTGTTACTACGACGGCGTAAATCCGGTTTTACGGTGTTTTTCGTGTTTCCAGGTTTTAAATCATTAAGTTAGCATATCATATAGATATAGAACATGTGTTTAGTTGATTTTAAAAGTCAAGTTAGAAGGATTAACTTTTGTTTGCGAACAAGTTTAGAATTAACTAAACTATGTTCTAAACTTTTGAAGCAGAATCATGACACGAAAACAAGTTCAAGTAAGATCATCACTTAAAATAAGATTGTTATAGTTATAGAAATTGAACCAAAGTTTGAATATGATTATTACCTTGTATTAGAATGATAACCTACTGTAAGAAACAAAGATTTCTTGAGGTTGGATGATCACCTTACAAGATTGGAAGTGAGCTAGCAAACTTGAAAGTATTCTTGATTTTATGAAACTAGAACTTTTGGAATTTATGAAGAACACTTAGAACTTGAAGATAGAACTTGAGAGAGATCAATTAGATGAAGAAAATTGAAGAATGAAAGTGTTTGTAGGTGTTTTTGGTCGTTGGTGTATGGATTAGATATAAAGGATATGTTATTTTGTTTTCATGTAAATAAGTCATGAATGATTACTCATATTTTTGTAATTTTATGAGATATTTCATGCTAGTTGCCAAATGATGGTTCTCACATGTGTTAGGTGACTCACATGGGCTGCTAAGAGCTGATCATTGGAGTGTATATACCAATAGTACATACATCTAAAAGCTGTGTATTGTACGAGTACGAATACGGGTGCATACGAGTAGAATTGTTGATGAAACTGAACGAGGATGTAATTGTAAGCATTTTTGTTAAGTAGAAGTATTTTGATAAGTGTATTGAAGTCTTTCAAAAGTGTATAAATACATATTAAAACACTACATGTATATACATTTTAACTGAGTCGTTAAGTCATCGTTAGTCGTTACATGTAAGTGTTGTTTTGAAACTTTTAGGTTAACGATCTTGTTAAATGTTGTTAACCCAATGTTTATAATATCAAATGAGATTTTAAATTATTATATTATCATTATATTATCATGTATGAATATCTCTTAATATGATATATATACATTAAATGTCTTTACAACGATAATCGTTACATATATGTCTCGTTTAAAAATCATTAAGTTAGTAGTCTTGTTTTTACATATGTAGTTCATTGTTAATATACTTAATGATATGTTTACTTATCATAGTATCATGTTAACTATATATATATATCCATATATATGACATCATATAGTTTTTACAAGCTTTAACGTTCGTGAATCACCGGTCAACTTGGGTGGTCAATTGTCTATATGAAACATATTTCAATTAATCAAGTCTTAACAAGTTTGATTGCTTAACATGTTGGAAACATTTAATCATGTAAATATCAATCTCAATTAATATATATAAACATGGAAAAGTTCGGGTCACTACATTATCATAGTATCATGTTAACTATATATATATCCATATATATGTCATCATATAGTTTTTACAAGTTTTAACGTTCGTGAATCACCGGTCAACTTGGGTGGTCAATTGTCTATATGAAACATATTTCAATTAATCAAGTCTTAACAAGTTTGATTGCTTAACATGTTGGAAACATTTAATCATGTAAATATCAATCTCAATTAATATATATAAACATGGAAAAGTTCGGGTCACTACATAACAAACCCCATCCAAAGAACCGGATGCTTTAGTACTTCGAAATTTATATCATATCCGAAGGGTGTCCCGGAATGATGGGGATATTCTTATATATGCATCTTGTTAATGTCGGTTACCAGGTGTTCACCATATGAATGATTTTTATCTCTATGTATGGGATGTGTATTGAAATATGAAATCTTGTGGTCTATTATTATGATTTGATATATATAGGTTAAACCTATAACTCACCAACATTTTTGTTGACGTTTTAAGCATGTTTATTCTCAGGTGATTATTAAGAGCTTCCGCTGTCGCATACTTAAATAAGGACGAGATTTGGAGTCCATGCTTGTATGATATTGTGTAAAAACTGCATTCAAGAAACTTATTTTGTTGTAACATATTTGTATTGTAAACCATTATGTAATGGTCGTGTGTAAACAGGATATTTTAGATTATCATTATTTGATAATTTACGTAAAGCTTTTTAAACCTTTATTGATGAAATAAAGGTTATGGTTTGTTTTAAAATGAATGCAGTCTTTGAAAAACGTCTCATATAGAGGTCAAAACCTCGCAACGAAATCAATTAATATGGAACGTTTTTAATCAATAAGAACGGGACATTTCAGTTGGTATCCGAGCGTTGGTCTTAGAGAACCAGAATTTTTCATTAGTGTGTCTTATCTAGTTTGTTAGGATGCATTAGTGAGTCTGGACTTCGACCGTGTTTACTTGAAAAATGATTGCTTAACAAATTTTGTTGGAAACTATATATTTTTAACATGTGAATATTATGTGATATATTAATCTCTTAACGCGTTTGATATTATGTGATAGATGTCTACCTCTAGAACAAGTCCCATTGACTCACCTAATAATAATGAAGAGTCAAATGTAAATTGGAATAATTCGTGGACTGATTCACAAGTTCCCGAAGAGGAACCGGAAGAAGAGTCGGAACCAGAAGAAGAATCGGAACCGGAAGAAGAATCGGAACCGGATGAAGAAATAGAACCGGTGGGGGAAATAATAAAATGGTTAAGTAAAAGAAAATCCTCAACCAACCGACCAAGGTTAATTATGGTCAATGGTGTTTCCGCTAAGGAAGCAAAATATTGGGAGGATTACCAATTCTCCGATGAATCGGATTCTGACGAGAATTCCGATGATGTTATAGAAATTACCCCAACTGAATTTAAAAAGGCAAAAGAAAATAATAAAGGAAAGGGCATAAAAATAGAGAAATCTAATTCCAACCCCGATGAACTTTATATGTATCGTCAACCCCCGAAGTCCTTAAGTTGTAACAATGACCCGGGAACCTCTAAACCACCAGGTTTTTCTAAACCAATGTGGATAACGACGGCTCGTATTAGGGGAACATCATATATCCCTAGAAACTTGGCAAAACGAACCAAAACCGAAGAAGAAGAAACGAGCGAGTCGGAATAAGATAGTTGTATTCGTGTGGTGTAATATATGTAATATAGTGTGCTTATGCTTTATGATATATGTAAAAATTGCTTGTATTAATAAGTATTTTTTTTATGAATCTAACTCTTGTCTATTTTACAGTTTAAAAACACAAAATGGATAGACAACCCAATATTTTAAGAGACCTACCCGGAGACATGATTGATGAAATCTTGTCTAGAGTCGGTCAGAATTCCTCGGCACAACTATTTAAGGCGAGATCAGTTTGTAAGACATTCGAAGAACGTTCCAAGAATGTCTTGGTTTATAAGAGACCTTCGTTTGAAAGATGGGGGATATCACATTGGGAAACCCATAAGTTACGATGTGTTTACTTTGACGCATATATTGCGGGGAACCCAAATGCTATTTTACGCAACGGGTTACGAAATTATTTTGACTCAATATATCCGAATATTGGACTTCGTGATTTAGAAAAAGCGGCTAACATGCAACATAAAGAAGCATGTTATGCTTACGGATTAGTAATGTTCGCTTCTCACCAAAGTGAGAACAAGAACATCGGACTACAACTATTAAACAAAACGTTTCCACAAGTGACGGAGTCGGTAATTGGGGTAAGAAATGAGGTTTTTAGATTGTTACGGGACTGTTGGACATTACGTAACCCTCGTCCCTTTGACGACGTTACAACACGCTGTCTTATCAACGGCCATAACGGTTATGTTCCACAAGACCAAGGATGGGAAGTAATCATAGTAAAACCAGAATGCATGACTTGTTTCTGGACGTATGAATTACGTGTCTTTGTTGCTTTTGCTGAACGACTTGTGTACTAGCTAGAATTATCTTCACAACCATCTTGTATCAAATTTATTGTGTGCTATATTTCATGCTATATGTAAAATAAGCGGTATTGTAAGTTTGTAAAATATTGTGTAAAAGTTTGAACGCGTAATATTATTATAATATGTTTTTCATATAGAATTATAGTAGTTGAATTGTATATTAGCTACTAAGTATGAACTTAATGGGTAGGTACTACCCGAATTTAAACTTATAAAACGCTAATATGAAGAAAAAGCTTTTATAAATGAGTTCATATTATGCTACGAAATACTATTAACTACTCTTAATATTCTGTATGATTAACTTGTTCCATTTGACTATTTTGAAGGAAATGGCACCGACTACTCGACACACCGTGAATATGAATGAAGAGGAATTCCGTACTTTTCTAGCTTCAAACATAGCCGCGGTACAGGCTGCGTTACATACCAACAATAACCTTGGATCTAGCAGTACAGGAAATCGTGTAGGATGTACCTACAAAGAATTTACTGCCTGCAAACCTTTGGAATTTGATGGAACCGAAGGACCGATCGGATTGAAACGGTGGACCGAGAAGGTCGAATCGGTGTTTGCCATAAGTAAGTGTACTGAAGAGGACAAAGTGAAGTACGCTACGCATACCTTCACAGGTTCTGCGTTAACATGGTGGAATACCTATCTAGAGCAAGTGGGACAAGACGATGCGTACGCACTATCGTGGTCAGCATTCAAGCACTTGATGAACGAGAAGTACCGTCCCAGAACCGAGGTCAATAAGCTCAAGACAGAACTTAGAGGGTTACGAACCCAAGAATTTGATATTACCACGTACGAAAGACGATTCACAGAATTGTGCCTATTGTGTCCGGGCGCATTCGAAGATGAGGAAGAGAAGATCGACGCGTTTGTGAAAGGATTACCGGAAAGAATCCAAGAAGATATAAGTTCACACGAGCCAGCCTCCATACAACAGGCATGTAGAATGGCTCACAAACTAGTGAACCAGATTGAAGAAAGAATTAAAGAACAGACTGCTGAAGAGGCCAATGTGAAGCAAGTCAAAAGAAAGTGGGAGGAAAACAGTGATAAGAATCACCAATACAACAACAACAGCAATTACAACAATAATCGCAACAATTATCCCAACAATCGCAACATCAATCGCAACTACAACAAACGGCCCAACAACAACAACAACAACAACAACAACAACTACAACAATCATCCCAACAACAATAATAACCGCAACAACAACAACAATCAGAAGCAGCTATGCCAAAGGTGTGAAAAGTATCACTCGGGGTTCTGCACCAAATTTTGCAACAAGTGTAAAAGAAATGGTCATAGCGCGGCGAAGTGTGAGGTCTACGGACCAGGGGTTAATAGAACGAAAGGAACAAATGGTGTCGGAACGAGTAATGGCGGAGCAAGTAGTGTCGGAGCAAGTTATGCCAATGTAGTTTGTTATAAATGTGGAAAACCAGGCCACATTATTAGAAATTGCCCGAACCAGGAGAACACGAATGGACAAGGCCGCGGAAGAGTTTTCAATATTAATGCGGCAGAGGCACAGGAAGACCTGGAGCTTGTTACGGGTACGTTTCTTATTGACAATAAATCTGCTTACGTTTTATTTGATTCGGGTGCGGATAGAAGCTATATGAGTAGAGATTTTTGTGCTAAATTAAGTTGTCCATTGACGCCTTTGGATAGTAAATTTTTACTCGAATTAGCAAATGGTAAATTAATTTCAGCAGATAATATATGTCGGAATCGAGAAATTAAACTGGTTAGCGAAACATTTAAGATTGATTTGATACCAGTAGAGTTAGGGAGTTTTGATGTGATAATCGGTATGGACTGGTTGAAAGAAGTGAAAGCGGAGATCGTTTGTTACAAAAATGCAATTCGCATTATACGAGAAAAAGGAAAACCCTTAATGGTGTACGGAGAAAAGGGCAACACGAAGCTACATCTTATTAGTAATTTGAAGGCACAAAAACTAATAAGAAAAGGTTGCTATGCTGTTCTAGCACACGTCGAGAAAGTACATGTGATGACCCGGGAATTTCCGACCAAATTTAAACATAATCTTATATGATTCGACTCGATAAGCAAAGTCTATTAAACCGAGTCTCATTATGTTTGAACTATTTCATGATAACATTTGACCTTTAACTATTTCCGACGATTCACGAACCTTTAATTGTAACTAAGAATGTAAATATAAATAATTATATATAAAACTAATTATATTAGTATTAATGAACTATTAAGTAATTTTGTTATTATAAAAGATAACATTTAATAACTAAAGATTTTCATTTTGAATATATATAGTATATTGTATATAAATGATTCAAACATATTTTACCAACGTTATCAAAATATTAAATGTACAATGTTATACTTTGTAGTTAATTGTTTAATATACATAATTAATCATCTACTCAACATTTAAAACATGATTTTATATATATGGTAGTATACATATATACATAAATATAACTATATATATATATATATATGATTTTATACATAATTATTATATTATGTATATGTAGAAATTTATAATATATCTATGATGAAATAATGTACTATTTTAATAAATATATATAATACTTACATATATAAAAAATTTATATTTTTCATAATTACATGCATAAGTATAATATAATTAGTATGTAAATAAATATTATAATATATTTATATTAAAATGCATAAATATATAATATTCAGTATATGTTACAATACATATTACATAATTATTAAATATTACATAATAATAGATGATATTAATAAATTAAATTTAAATACAAATATAGTTGTTGTAGTAATGTTATTTGTATCGTCAAATATCAATATTTGTATTCATAATATCACTTTATATCATATAAAGATGAAATTGGATGTATAAATTAGATTATTATTACTAATATTATTATTATCGATAAAATATTAATATTATCATAATTAGTATGGTATTATTATTATTATTATTATTATTATCATTTTTACAATTATTATTATCATTAATATTATATTTATCATTATTATTAATTTTATTAATATTATTAGATATTAATAGTATTGTTATTATATATTATTATTATTAATTAAAAAAAAAACAGTAGGGATCTATATTATACGCGTGACCTCTGTATCCTTCATCTCTATTATTATTATTTTTTTTGTTTCTTTCCTGCTCCCAACTCGTGAACCTGTGTTGACATTTTCTCCATTTTTTATCAACCGATCTCTATTATTACAACATGATTATGTATAATTGCAAATCAAATAAAAAGGAAATCCAATGGGATTAAAGAGCACAGCGATATTTTTTTTTTCTTCTTCTCTGCACGCTCCAATTTTTTTTTCTCTTAATTCAATTTCGAATAAAGTTTCAAAATCTAAAAATGCAGAAAGGTTAGAAATCTTTCTTTGAATCTATCTGCAAAATCTCAACTCTCAAATCTTTATATCGATCTTGAATTTTGAAGTCAAAGTTTAGTTTAAAAAAAGTCAACAATTGTTCTTGAGACAAATTCGCGTTCGTGTATATGTTTCTGATCAAATTGACGATTCCAGTAGTTTTTATACATGTTTAGAAAACTATTTCGTGTTATAAACATTATCTATAATGTTATCTATTACGAAATCAATTTTTTTTGTTTTGTTCCAAGAACCGACGCTGCAGTAGGCCTTTAGTATTTTTTTTTTATTTTAGAACCCAAATTATTATTTTTTCTGTAATGTTTTGAAGCTTTAAAGGGAACCCCGATTTTTTTTTTTTTTTTTTTTTTTTTTGGTTATTGATGTTTTGTTGAATCCATGAGACTTGTGGAGAAGAAGAGGAATAGAAGAAAAACAGTTTATATATAAAATTTAAATTCGATATTAGTACAGAGAATCAGAATTGGTGGGATGGTCGAGAGTGTTTGCGTGTGAGCATGTGGTCACGAGATCGAGTCCAGAGGACGGTAGTTTCTTTTTTTTTTTTGAAACTCTTTTCATGTGAGGTAGTTTTCTTTTCTAATTTTATTATTGTTATTATATATTAATTATTATTAGTATTATTATTATTATTGTGATTGTTTTGATTGTTATTGTTATTGTTATTATTAGTATCATACTTGTTATCATATTTGAAAGTATTATAGACATTACTATTATTATTATGATAGGTATTAATAATATTATTATTAGTAATGAACTTATCATTTTAGTATTTTATCATCATTAGGATTATGATTATGATTATCATTATTATTATTATGAAGGAAATAAAAATATATTATTATCATCAATATTAGAATTTCTACCGGTTTATAAATAATAGTATCATCAGTACATTTACAATTAATAATATCATATTTATCAGTATCATCATTAATATTTACTAGTATTATTATGATTATCATTTATCATTTTATAAATATTAGAACCCTTATTATTAACATAAGTATGGTATTAGTATTAATATTATTTTAGAGTTATTATTATTAGTATCATTAACAGTTATCATTTTCATTTTTTTGCTATTAGTATTATCATTATTAATAAAATTATTATTATTATTAGTAAATCATTATTATCTAAATTATTATTTTAACAAATAAATCTTTTGTACACTATATATATACTTATGGTATATACTAGGATTGTATTAATAATTCACATAACAAACTAATAAAATTTCATAAATACAATACTAACCACAAATATATGTATATAAATATATTAATGTCACTATTTATATAAACGTAAATCATTATAGATATATATACATAAAATAGATATATATATATATATATATATATATATATATATATATATATATATATATATATATATATATATATATATATATATATATATATATATATATAATATAACTTAAAATATAATATAAGTATACGTTTTAAAATAAAGGTTAGAATAAATTCTACAAAACTATAATATATAAATAATACATATTAATAAATGAAATTTTGTAACTTACATTATACGTATTAATATATACACAATTGATATAGGTTCGTGAATCCGAGGCCAACCCTGCATTGTTCAATGACGTCATATGTATTTTTACTACAAAATACAGTATCGTGAGTTTCATTTGCCTTTTTACCCTTTATATTTTTGGGCTGAGAATACATGCGCAACTTTTATAACTGTTTTACGAAATTGACACAAGTACGTGAAACTACATTCTATGGTTGGATTATCGAAGTCGAATATGCCCCTTTTTATTAAGTCTGGTAATCTAAGAATTAGGGAAGAGACACCCTAATTGACGCGAATCCTAAAGATAGATCTATCGGGCCCAACAAGCCCCATCCAAAGTACCGGATGTTTTAGTACTTCGAAATTTATATCATGTCCGAAGGAGGATCCCCGAATGATGGGGATATTCTTATATATGCATATTGTTAATGTCGGTTACCAGGTGTTCAATCCATATGAATGATATTTTTATCTCTATGCATGGGACGTATGTTTATGAGAAATGGAAATCTGAAATCTTGTGGTCTATTAAAATGATGGAAACGATTGTTTAAGTTAAACTAATGAACTCACCAACCTTTTGGTTGACACTTTAAAGCATGTTTATTCTCAGGTACGAAAGAAATCTTCCGCTGTGTATTTGCTCATTTTATAGATATTACTTGGAGTCATTCATGGCATATTTCAAAAGACGTTGCATTCGAGTCGTCGAGTTCATCAAGATTATTATCAAGTCAATTATAGTTGGATATATTATGAAATGGTATACATGCCTGTCAACTTTCGATGTAATGAAAGTTTCTCTTTTCAAAAACGAATGCAATGTTTGTAAAATGTATCATATAGAGGTCAAGTACCTCGCGATGTAATCAACTGTTGTGAATCGTTTATAATCGATATGGACTTCGTCCGGATGGATTAGGACGGGTCTTCACAGTTGGTATCAGAGCGGTGGTCTTAGCGAACCAGGTCTTGCATTAGTGAGTCTAACTGATAGTCGTTAGAATGCATTAATGAGTCTGGACTTCGACCGTGTTTGCATGTCAAAAGTTTTGCTTATCATTTAGTATCGAAAAATTATTTGCTTATCATCCTTAAAGTCTAAGACACGTCTTACTGCCTTTATTGCATAGACAGTGTATAGTTAAATTCATATCTTAGCGTATCTGTTATTGTTACCTTTGCCTGACAGCTTCCATAGATTCCTCCGTAGCTTATGGGATTTTAGTATTATATATGCATATGTAAATTATGTATTGCAGGGTACTAATCTACATCCTATAATCTATTTCTTATCGAAAATCCTTCATCTGATCGTACGAGATGAATCCCTCAACCAGTTCGAGTCCATCAGATTTCGATAGCTATTTCGATAGTTATTCCGACAGCTATTTCGATATGGATTTCCACTCGAGCTCCGAAAGCAGAGTAACCGGAATGAATCGATCAATTAGCCATCATCTATTCTGAATGAATTGGAGATGGGTTCGTAGTCGACTTAATCAATGGAAACGCGAAGAAGGCGATCATTTCCACTAATCAAATTCACCTCTTGACAATGAACCTAAAACGTTTACCGGCGAACCTGTTCGAGACACCATTTTCTCTCTCATTTCCAAAGTATCTCATCACGATCATATACTATCTCAGATTCTAAACCTCATTCATCTGCTCGTCCGAACCGACAATCATCCCGGTGTAATAGAAGAAGTTAACGAACTTCGCGCATAAGTTGTAGTCTTGGAAAATATGGTGCAAAACGTACCAGCTTCATCCAAATCACCGGCACCAACAGTACCACCAACAACCCAAATTTCAATATCACATGCCTCAACATCTCAATCTATACCTCGAGTATAATCATCATTCTACATGACATTCTACATCAGTTATCTTCGTTCGACATGGTGATTATGTAATCTCTAATGTTTTAGAGATTATTTATTCTAGTTCCAACTGAAAACTAAATGAGTTTAATATCATGTTAACTCATTAAATTCATGATTACATTTGAAGAAAATATATATGTATATATGTTTTCATAAAGATTGTAATTAAAAATTCTTTTGTACAAACTGTTAATAATAAAAATATTTTAACGGGTAGGTAATACCCGAGGAATATTTAAATTTCACATTAATAAGTTACACTGTATATTCTTCGAATCTGATTCAACAGTTATTCACTATCCTATTTACAACCACCGGGATACTTATCCATTCACCAAAGAATAACTATTTTCATTCAAATTCAATTTCATATTTGAATCTTGACCTATCAGAATCCAACAAGTGGCATAATGAAGAAATAATGGACACAATAAAAATTGATTAGAAACAGACTAATTAATAATATTAAATTTTATTAAGAAACCACGCTAACAAAATCCTAGCTAACTGTTCCTAGCTAACTGTTAATTCCGTATTACATTTTATTTATCGCAATTTATTTATCGCAATTTATATTCTCGCAATTTTATTTATTGTCATTTAATTTCTGTTATTTACTTTACGCACTTTATTTATCGTCATTTAATTTCTGTTATTTATTTTACGCACTTTAAATATCGGGACACGTATACAAGGTTTTGACATATCATATCGACACATCTATATATATTATTTGGAATCACCATAGACACTCTATATGCAGTAATGATCGAGTTCTCTATACAGGGTTGAGGTTGATTCTATAATAATATATATACTTTGAGTTGTGATCGAGTCTGAGACATGTACACGGGTCACGATACGTATTAATTAATTCAAATATTATATATTAAACTATATATGAATGATTGCACTGTCAACTGTGGACTATCGACTGTGGACTAATAACATTGGACAATTAAAATGAATTAAAATATTGAATATAACATATGAAACTAAACAATTCTTCAAGTTTGCCACTTGATTTCGTCTTAAACCTCATTTGTATCTTCACGATTACATTCTGCGTTCAAACCTTTCATGATTCTTGAAAACACCTCAATCGATAGGATGAATCAACCGCACTTCATCTACGGAAGGAAAGATTTATGCATATAGTTATGCACCTGAGAAACTCTCGGCAATTGAGTAAAAGTTCAACACGTAGCCGCGTCAGATCGTTTGGCATTTATTAACAAAAACAACTTTGCGATCCCTTTTCAAAATTAGCCAATTTTGTCACAGCTCCAACAAGTCAACTTCGACTTTTCATACGAAACAACCTTATTATAACGTTTATATATACGCGTGCTCTTTTATTATTACCAGGTAACCTTTCATATTCCATCATATTACCATCAGCGTTTAATCATCTAAAAACACAATTCTCCTGAAACCACCTTGGATTAATAACCGATGATTCAGATATCATAGCATTAAATGCAGAGGAAACAGAAAAATGGTAGATGGTCTAAACGGACAAAAGTTTGATGATAAAGAAAGGAGTGTTAGGAACGCTCGATAGAAAATTGGGTATTGAAAAACAGATTGAGTTACCCATGAAGGAGACCAAGGACAAATACAAGGACCAAATCCTATATTCAAAGGATTCAGGTAATTCTGGATCCGTTGAAATCTTTAGAGAATATCTTGCTCCGAAGTCATGTTAAAATCTTGCGGAAAATCTTTCTCCATCAACCGTCGAACTTAGAAATTCCAAAATATCATCATCAATATCTTTGATATTTCTGAGGATATTTTCATAAATATTCTCGTCCGAAATTATATACCTCTTCGTGCTTCCTGTGTATCAATATATTGGAAACATTCAATAGAAAATATAGTACCGAAAAGCAGATTATGCGAAACTATGAAGAAAGCCGTGGATAAATCACAAAGAATAAGTTTGACTTCAAAGAATCCAAATAATTCAATGTCTGCTAAAGTCTATAGTGAATAACTTGCTCCTTACTCTAAACCCTTGCAGACAATAGTTTCTATCATCCTCTGATCTTAGATATTCTGAGATATTATCGTACCTTTCATTATAAATATCCTCCATATTTCTGGAGATATTTTTATAACTATTCTTATCTGAAATCATTAATCTTTTCGTGCTATCAGTATTACATCATATAGAAACTGTTAGTTTCTATATTCTGTAAATTTTCAAGCTTAAAATATGAATGTTATTGTAGTAATGATGGGAACTGATGCATGAGTTAGTATAATATAATGACACTTGATCAACGTGATTATATTACAGTAAGTCATGCTGAGTTTCTAAATGAAACGTGATGATTCACAGATCATAACGTCATCATGTGCCATGTTACATAACTCTTTCATCCTACTTAACTCCGTAACAAATCAAGAAAATGTATTCTTGATGGTTCTATCTTCCGTGATGTTGATAAATTTGAAAATCAAATCGTGCTATCACGTTCCTTCATGCTTAGAACATTATAATCATTCGAAACTCTATATCTATAAATTCTGGACCATTATTCGCTTGACTTGAAGTCGGGAAGAGAAAACAAAAGCATAGAGCTTTGAAATATAAGGGAGAATATAAAGTCCGATAACAACACATAAATTACAAACCGTGTATATCAATGTTTATCGCAACATAAAGACACGGGAGAATTAAAAACATTATAATCCCGAGGGCGAAGTAGAAGAAAGCAGATTCCTCTGGTGGAAGTTGGAAAAGGAGAATGATTGTTGCGATAGTAAGGATGAGGACAAGGATCAGAACTGGATTAATCATTTTCAGAATCTTTTGGATGTATGAACTAAGAAAGAAAGTATAAGAATGGTGAGAATAATGGAAAGGAAGAGCTTAATTTATACTGGAAATATCAGACGTAGTAATCGGGGCAGATCACCGTATTTAATTAAAGAGATCTTAATTTCCATAAATCCCGAAGAATCAGATTTTATAGATCTTCAAGATTTTCTTTAAATCCCTTAAATTCCGGAATTCAACCAAGGCAATGTCAAAAGTTAAGACGCGCCTTATTTTCTAAATTCAAACCTGACTACGTCAAAAGTTAAAAACAAATCTTTGTTTCTCATTTCATCCTTTTGTGAATAGCTTCATTCGCACTCTTCGAATAATCGAATTATTTTTATCCATATTACTCAATGATGATAAAACTCAAGTTATCAACTCATATTCGTCAGGAAAACATATTTATTGTTAGCTATGACGACCTCACTCAAATTTCGGGACGAAATTTCTTTAACGGGTAGGTACTGTGATGACCCGGGAATTTCCGACCAAATTTAAACATAATCTTATATGATTCGACTCGATAAGCAAAGTCTATTAAACCGAGTCTCATTATGTTTGAACTATTTCATGATAACATTTGACCTTTAACTATTTCCGACGATTCACGAACCTTTAATTGTAACTAAGAATGTAAATATAAATAATTATATATAAAACTAATTATATTAGTATTAATGAACTATTAAGTAATTTTGTTATTATAAAAGATAACATTTAATAACTAAAGATTTTCATTTTGAATATATATAGTATATTGTATATAAATGATTCAAACATATTTTACCAACGTTATCAAAATATTAAATGTACAATGTTATACTTTGTAGTTAATTGTTTAATATACATAATTAATCATCTACTCAACATTTAAAACATGATTTTATATATATGGTAGTATACATATATACATAAATATAACTATATATATATATGATTTTATACATAATTATTATATTATGTATATGTAGAAATTTATAATATATCTATGATGAAATAATGTACTATTTTAATAAATATATATAATACTTACATATATAAAAAATTTATATTTTTCATAATTACATACATAAGTATAATATAATTAGTATGTAAATAAATATTATAATATATTTATATTAAAATGCATAAATATATAATATTCAGTATATGTTACAATACATATTACATAATTATTAAATATTACATAATAATAGATGATATTAATAAATTAAATTTAAATACAAATATAGTTGTTGTAGTAATGTTATTTGTATCGTCAAATATCAATATTTGTATTCATAATATCACTTTATATCATATAAAGATGAAATTGGATGTATAAATTAGATTATTATTACTAATATTATTATTATCGATAAAATATTAATATTATCATAATTAGTATGGTATTATTATTATTATTATTATTATCATTTTTACAATTATTATTATCATTAATATTATATTTATCATTATTATTAATTTTATTAATATTATTAGATATTAATAGTATTGTTATTATATATTATTATTATTAATTAAAAAAAAAACAGTAGGGATCTATATTATACGCGTGACCTCTGTATCCTTTATCTCTATTATTATTATTTTTTTTGTTTCTTTCCTGCTCCCAACTCGTGAACCTGTGTTGACATTTTCTCCATTTTTTATCAACCGATCTCTATTATTACAACATGATTATGTATAATTGCAAATCAAATAAAAAGGAAATCCAATGGGATTAAAGAGCACAGCGATATTTTTTTTTTCTTCTTCTCTGCACGCTCCAATTTTTTTTTCTCTTAATTCAATTTCGAATAAAGTTTCAAAATCTAAAAATGCAGAAAGGTTAGAAATCTTTCTTTGAATCTATCTGCAAAATCTCAACTCTCAAATCTTTATATCGATCTTGAATTTTGAAGTCAAAGTTTAGTTTAAAAAAAGTCAACAATTGTTCTTGAGATAAATTCGCGTTCGTGTATATGTTTCTGATCAAATTGACGATTCCAGTAGTTTTTATACATGTTTAGAAAACTATTTCGTGTTATAAACATTATCTATAATGTTATCTATTACGAAATCAATTTTTTTTGTTTTGTTCCAAGAACCGACGCTGCAGTAGGCCTTTAGTATTTTTTTTTATTTTAGAACCCAAATTATTATTTTTTCTGTAATGTTTTGAAGCTTTAAAGGGAACCCCGATTTTTTTTTTTTTTTTTTTTTTGGTTATTGATGTTTTGTTGAATCCATGAGACTTGTGGAGAAGAAGAGGAATAGAAGAAAAACAGTTTATATATAAAATTTAAATTCGATATTAGTACAGAGAATCAGAATTGGTGGGATGGTCGAGAGTGTTTGCGTGTGAGCATGTGGTCACGAGATCGAGTCCAGAGGACGGTAGTTTCTTTTTTTTTTTTTTAACTCTTTTCATGTGAGGTAGTTTTCTTTTCTAATTTTATTATTGTTATTATATATTAATTATTATTAGTATTATTATTATTATTGTGATTGTTTTGATTGTTATTGTTATTGTTATTATTAGTATCATACTTGTTATCATATTTGAAAGTATTATAGACATTACTATTATTATTATGATAGGTATTAATAATATTATTATTAGTAATGAACTTATCATTTTAGTATTTTATCATCATTAGGATTATGATTATGATTATCATTATTATTATTATGAAGGAAATAAAAATATATTATTATCATCAATATTAGAATTTCTACCGGTTTATAAATAATAGTATCATCAGTACATTTACAATTAATAATATCATATTTATCAGTATCATCATTAATATTTACTAGTATTATTATGATTATCATTTATCATTTTATAAATATTAGAACCCTTATTATTAACATAAGTATGGTATTAGTATTAATATTATTTTAGAGTTATTATTATTAGTATCATTAACAGTTATCATTTTCATTTTTTTGCTATTAGTATTATCATTATTAATAAAATTATTATTATTATTAGTAAATCATTATTATCTAAATTATTATTTTAACAAATAAATCTTTTGTACACTATATATATACTTATGGTATATACTAGGATTGTATTAATAATTCACATAACAAACTAATAAAATTTCATAAATACAATACTAACCACAAATATATGTATATAAATATATTAATGTCACTATTTATATAAACGTAAATCATTATAGATATATATACATAAAATAGATATATATATATATATATATATATATATATATATATATATATATATATATATATATATATATATATATATATATAATATAACTTAAAATATAATATAAGTATACGTTTTAAAATAAAGGTTAGAATAAATTCTACAAAACTATAATATATAAATAATACATATTAATAAATGAAATTTTGTAACTTACATTATACGTATTAATATATACACAATTGATATAGGTTCGTGAATCCGAGGCCAACCCTGCATTGTTCAATGACGTCATATGTATTTTTACTACAAAATACAGTATCGTGAGTTTCATTTGCCTTTTTACCCTTTATATTTTTGGGCTGAGAATACATGCGCAACTTTTATAACTGTTTTACGAAATTGACACAAGTACGTGAAACTACATTCTATGGTTGGATTATCGAAGTCGAATATGCCCCTTTTTATTAAGTCTGGTAATCTAAGAATTAGGGAACAAACACCCTAATTGACGCGAATCCTAAAGATAGATCTATCGGGCCCAACAAGCCCCATCCAAAGTACCGGATGTTTTAGTACTTCGAAATTTATATCATGTCCGAAGGAGGATCCCGGAATGATGGGGATATTCTTATATATGCATATTGTTAATGTCGGTTACCAGGTGTTCAATCCATATGAATGATATTTTTGTCTCTATGCATGGGACGTATGTTTATGAGAAATGGAAATCTGAAATCTTGTGGTCTATTAAAATGATGGAAACGATTGTTTAAGTTAAACTAATGAACTCACCAACCTTTTGGTTGACACTTTAAAGCATGTTTATTCTCAGGTACGAAAGAAATCTTCCGCTGTGTATTTGCTCATTTTATAGATATTACTTGGAGTCATTCATGGCATATTTCAAAAGACGTTGCATTCGAGTCGTCGAGTTCATCAAGATTATTATCAAGTCAATTATAGTTGGATATATTATGAAATGGTATGCATGCCTGTCAACTTTCGATGTAATGAAAGTTTCTCTTTTCAAAAACGAATGCAATGTTTGTAAAATGTATCATATAGAGGTCAAGTACCTCGCGATGTAATCAACTGTTGTGAATCGTTTATAATCGATATGGACTTCGTCCGGATGGATTAGGACGGGTCTTCACAGTACAAACTGAAGAAAAGAGCATCAATGATGTTCCCATTGCAAAAGAATTTCCCGATGTATTTCCGAAAGAATTACCGGGATTACCCCCACATCGATCCGTTGAATTTCAAATAGATCTTGTACCAGGAGCTGCACCAATAGCTCGTGCTCCTTACAGACTCGCACCCAACGAGATGAAAGAACTGCAAAGCCAATTACAAGAACTTTTAGAGCGTGGTTTCATTCGACCAAGCACATCACCGTGGGGAGCTCCTGTTTTGTTTGTCAAGAAGAAAGATGGTACATTCAGGTTGTGTATCGACTACCGAGAGTTGAACAAACTTACCATCAAGAACCGCTACCCACTACCGAGAATCGACGAATTATTTGATCAACTACAAGGCTCGTCTGTTTATTCAAAGATTGACTTACGTTCCGGGTATCATCAAATGCGGGTGAAAGAAGATGATATTCCAAAGACTGCTTTCAGAACACGTTACGGTCATTACGAGTTTATGGTCATGCCGTTTGGTTTAACTAATGCACCAGCTGTGTTCATGGACCTTATGAACCGAGTGTGTGGACCATACCTTGACAAGTTTGTCATTGTTTTCATTGATGACATACTTATTTACTCAAAGAATGACCAAGAACACGGTGAACATTTGAGAAAGGTGTTAGAAGTATTGAGGAAGGAAGAATTGTACGCTAAGTTTTCAAAGTGTGCATTTTGGTTGGAAGAAGTTCAATTCCTCGGTCACATAGTGAACAAAGAAGGTATTAAGGTGGATCTGGCAAAGATAGAAACTGTTGAAAAGTGGAAAACCCCGAAAACTCCGAAACACATACGCCAGTTTTTAGGACTAGCTGGTTACTACAGAAGGTTCATCCAAGACTTTTCCAGAATAGCAAAACCCTTGACTGCATTAACGCATAAAGGGAAGAAATTTGAATGGAATGATGAACAAGAGAAAGCGTTTCAGTTATTGAAGAAAAAGCTAACTACGGCACCTATATTGTCATTGCCTGAAGGGAATGATGATTTTGTGATTTATTGTGATGCATCAAAGCAAGGTCTCGGTTGTGTATTAATGCAACGAACGAAGGTGATTGCTTATGCGTCTAGACAATTGAAGATTCACGAACAAAATTATACGACGCATGATTTGGAATTAGGCGCGGTTGTTTTTGCATTGAAGACTTGGAGGCACTACTTATATGGGGTCAAAAGTATTATATATACCGACCACAAAAGTCTTCAACACATATTTAATCAGAAACAACTGAATATGAGGCAGCGTAGGTGGATTGAATTATTGAATGATTACGACTTTGAGATTCGTTACCACCCGGGGAAGGCAAATGTGGTAGCCGATGCCTTGAGCAGGAAGGACAGAGAACCCATTCGAGTAAAATCTATGAATATAATGATTCATAATAACCTTACTACTCAAATAAAGGAGGCGCAACAAGGAGTTTTAAAAGAGGGAAATTTAAAGGATGAAATACCCAAAGGATCGGAGAAGCATCTTAATATTCAGGAAGACGGAAGCCGGTATAGGGCTAAAAGGATTTGGGTACCAAAATTTGGAGATATGAGAGAAATGGTACTTAGAGAAGCTCATAAAACCAGATACTCAATACATCCTGGAACGGGGAAGATGTACAAGGATCTCAAGAAACATTTTTGGTGGTCGAGTATGAAAGCCGATGTTGCTAAATATGTAGGAGAATGTTTGACGTGTTCTAAGGTCAAAGCTGAGCATCAGAAACCATCAGGTCTACTTCAACAACCCGAAATCCCGGAATGGAAATGGGAAAACATTACCATGGATTTCATCACGAAATTGCCAAGGACTGCAAGTGGTTTTGATACTATTTGGGTAATAGTTGACCGTCTCACCAAATCAGCACACTTCCTGCCAATAAGAGAAGATGACAAGATGGAGAAGTTAGCACGACTGTATTTGAAGGAAGTCGTCTCCAGACATGGAATACCAATCTCTATTATCTCTGATAGGGATGGCAGATTTATTTTAAGATTCTGGCAGACATTACAGCAAGCATTAGGAACTCGTCTAGACATGCGTACTGCCTATCATCCACAAACTGATGGGCAGAGCGAAAGGATGATACAAACGCTTGAAGACATGCTACGAGCATGTGTTATTGATTTCGGAAACAGTTGGGATCGACATCTACCGTTAGCAGAATTTTCCTACAACAACAGCTACCATTCAAGCATTGAGATGGCGCTGTTTGAAGCACTTTATGGTAGAAAGTGCAGGTCTCCAATTTGTTGGAGTGAAGTGGGGGATAGACAGATTACGGGTCCGGAGATTATACAAGAAACTACCGAGAAGATCATCCAAATTCAACAACGGTTGAAAACCGCCCAAAGTCGACAAAAGAGCTACGCTGACATTAAAAGAAAAGATATAGAATTTGAAATTGGAGAGATGGTCATGCTTAAAGTTTCACCTTGGAAAGGCGTTGTTCGATTTGGTAAATGAGGGAAATTAAATCCAAGGTATATTGGACCATTCAAGATTATTGATCGTGTCGGACCAGTAGCTTACCGACTTGAGTTACCTCAACAACTCGCAGCTGTACATAACACTTTCCATGTCTCGAATTTGAAGAAATGTTTTGCTAAAGAAGATCTCACTATTCCATTAGATGAAATCCAAATCAACGAAAAACTTCAATTCATCGAAGAACCCGTCGAAATAATGGATCGTGAGGTTAAAAGACTTAAGCAAAACAAGATACCAATTGTTAAGGTTCGATGGAATGCTCGTAGAGGACCCGAGTTCACCTGGGAGCGTGAAGATCAGATGAAGAATAAATACCCGCATCTATTTCCAGAATATTCGTCAACACCTTCAACAGCTTAAAATTTCGGGACGAAATTTATTTAACGGGTAGGTACTGTAGTGACCCGAACTTTTCCATGTTTATATATATTAATTGAGATTGATATTTACATGATTAAATGTTTCCAACATGTTAAGCAATCAAACTTGTTAAGACTTGATTAATTGAAATATGTTTCATATAGACAATTGACCACCCAAGTTGACCGGTGATTCACGAACGTTAAAACTTGTAAAAACTATACAATGACATATATATGGTTATATATATAGTTAACATGTTTTTATTATAAGTATGTATCTCATTAGGTATTTTAACAATGAGTTATATACATAAAAATGAGACTATTAATTTAAGAAACTCGAAAACGATATATATAACGATTATCGTTATAACAACGTCTTACTAGGTACATATGAATCATATTAAGATATTGATACACTTGGTTAATTATGTTAAATGATAAGTAAATATATTATTAAGTGTATTAATAATGAAATACATATGTAAAAATAAGACTACTAACTTAATGATTTCGAAACGAGACATATATGTAACGATTATCGTTGTAACGACATTTAACTGTATATACATCATACTAAGATATATTATATATCATAATATCATGATAATATAACAATTTAACATCTCATTTGTTATAATAAACAATGGGTTAACAACATTCAACAAGATCGTTAACCTAAAGGTTTCAAAACAACATTTACATGTAACGACTAACGATGACTTAACGACTCAGTTAAAATGTATATACATGTAGTGTTTTAATATGTATTCATACACTTTTGAAAGACTTCAAGACACTTATCAACATACTTCTACTTAACAAAAATGCTTACAATTACATCCTCGTTTAGTTTCATCAACAATTCTACTCGTATGCACCCGTATTCGTATTCGTACAATACACAGCTTTTAGATGTATGTACTATTGGTATATACACTCCAATGATCAGCTATTAGTAGCCCATGTGAGTCACCTAACACATGTGGGAACCATCATTTGGCAACTAGCATGAAATATCTCATAAAATTACAAAAATATGAGTAATCATTCATGACTTATTTACATGAAAACAAAATTACATATCCTTTATATCTAATCCATACACCAACGACCAAAAACACCTACAAACACTTTCATTCTTCAATTTTATTCATCTAATTGATCTCTCTCAAGTTCTATCTTCAAGTTCTAAGTGTTCTTCATAAATTCCAAAAGTTCTAGTTTCATAAAATCAAGAATACTTTCAAGTTTGCTAGCTCACTTCCAATCTTGTAAGGTGATCATCCAACCTCAAGAAATCTTTGTTTCTTACAGTAGGTTATCATTCTAATACAAGGTAATAATCATATTCAAACTTTGGTTCAATTTCTATAACTATAACAATCTTATTTCAAGTGATGATCTTACTTGAACTTGTTTTCGTGTCATGATTCTGCTTCAAGAACTTCGAGCCATCCAAGGATCCATTGAAGCTAGATCCATTTTTCTCTTTTCCAGTAGGTTTATCCAAGGAAATTAAGGTAGTAATGATGTTCATAACATCATTCAATTCATACATATAAAGCTATCTTATTCGAAGGTTTAAACTTGTAATCACTAGAACATAGTTTAGTTAATTCTAAACTTGTTCGCAAACAAAAGTTAATCCTTCTAACTTGACTTTTAAAATCAACTAAACACATGTTCTATATCTATATGATATGCTAACTTAATGATTTAAAACCTGGAAACACGAAAAACACCGTAAAATCGGATTTACGCCGTCGTAGTAACACCGCGGGCTGTTTTGGGTTAGTTAATTAAAAACTATGATAAACTTTGATTTAAAAGTTGTTATTCTGAGAAAATGATTTTTATTATGAACATGAAACTATATCCAAAAATTATGGTTAAACTCAAAGTGGAAGTATGTTTTCTAAAATGGTAATCTAGACGTCGTTCTTTCGACTGAAATGACTACCTTTACAAAAATGACTTGTAACTTATTTTTCCTACTATAAACCTATACTTTTTCTGTTTAGATTCATAAAATAGAGTTCAATATGAAACCATAGCAATTTGATTCACTCAAAACGGATTTAAAATGAAGAAGTTATGGGTAAAACAAGATTGGATAATTTTTCTCATTTTAGCTACGTGAAAATTGGTAACAAATCTATTCCAACCATAACTTAATCAACTTGTATAGTATATTATGTAATCTTGAGATACCATAAACACGTATACAATGTTTCGACCTATCATGTCGACACATCTATATATATTTCGGAACAACCATAGACACTCTATATGTGAATGTTGGAGTTAGCTATACAGGGTTGAGGTTGATTCCAAAATATATATAGTTTGAGTTGTGATCAATACTGAGATACGTATACACTGGGTCGTGGATTGATTCAAGATAATATTTATCGATTTATTTCTGTACATCTAACTGTGGACAACTAGTTATAGGTTACTAACGAGGACAGCTGACTTAATAAACTTAAAACATCAAAATATATTAAAAGTGTTGTAAATATATTTTGAACATACTTTAATATATATGTATATATTGTTATAGGTTCGTGAATCAACAGTGGCCAAGTCTTACTTCCCGACGAAGTAAAAATCTGTGAAAGTGAGTTATAGTCCCACTTTTAAAATCTAATATTTTTGGGATGAGAATACATGCAGGTTTTATAAATGATTTACAAAGTAGACACAAGTACGTGAAACTACATTCTATGGTTGAATTATCGAAATCGAATATGCCCCTTTTTATTAAGTCTGGTAATCTAAGAATTAGGGAACAGACACCCTAATTGACGCGAACTCTAAAGATAGATCTATTGGGCCTAACAAACCCCATCCAAAGAACCGGATGCTTTAGTACTTCGAAATTTATATCATATCCGAAGGGTGTCCCGGAATGATGGGGATATTCTTATATATGCATCTTGTTAATGTCGGTTACCAGGTGTTCACCATATGAATGATTTTTATCTCTATGTATGGGATGTGTATTGAAATATGAAATCTTGTGGTCTATTATTATGATTTGATATATATAGGTTAAACCTATAACTCACCAACATTTTTGTTGACGTTTTAAGCATGTTTATTCTCAGGTGATTATTAAGAGCTTCCGCTGTCGCATACTTAAATAAGGACGAGATTTGGAGTCCATGCTTGTATGATATTGTGTAAAAACTGCATTCAAGAAACTTATTTTGTTGTAACATAATTGTATTGTAAACCATTATGTAATGGTCGTGTGTAAACAGGATATTTTAGATTATCATTATTTGATAATCTACGTAAAGCTTTTTAAACCTTTATTGATGAAATAAAGGTTATGGTTTGTTTTAAAATGAATGCAGTCTTTGAAAAACTTCTCATATAGAGGTCAAAACCTCGCAACGAAATCAATTAATATGGAACGTTTTTAATCAATAAGAACGGGACATTTCATCGTAGAGGACCCGAGTTCACCTGGGAACGAGAAGATCAGATGAAGAAGAAATACCCGCATTTATTTCCAGAAGATACGTCAACACCTCCAACTGCTTAAAATTTCGGGACGAAATTTATTTAACTAGTAGGTACTGTAGTGACCCGAACTTTTCCATGTTTAGAACTTTTCCAAGTTTATATATATATTAAATGAAATTGTTATTTGCATGATTAAGTGTTTCCAACATATTAAGCAATCAAACTTGTTAAGACTTGATTAATTGAAATAGGTTTCATATAGACAATTGACCAACCAAGTTGACCGGTGATTCACGAACGTTAAAACTTGTAAAAACTATATGATGACATATATATGGTTATATATATAGTTAACATGATATTATGATAAGTAAATATATCATTAAGTATATTAATAATGAACTACATATGTAAAAACAAGACTACTAACTTAATGATTTTGAAACGAGACATATATGTAACGATTATCGTTGTAACGACATTTAATGTATATATATCATATTAAGAGATATTCGTACATCATAATATCATGATAATATAATAATTTAAAATCTCATTTGATATTATAAACATTGGGTTAACAACATTTAACAAGATCGTTAACCTAAAGGTTTCAAAACAACACTTACATGTAACGACTAACGATGACTTAACGACTCAGTTAAAATGTATATACATGTAGTGTTTTAATATGTATTCATACACTTTTGAAAGACTTTAAGACACTTATAAAAATACTTCTACTTAACAAAAATGCTTACAATTACATCCTCGTTCAGTTTCATCAACAATTCTACTCGTATGCACCCGTATTCGTACTCGTACAATACACAGCTTTTAGATGTATGTACTATTGGTATATACACTCCAATGATCAGCTCTTAGCAGCCCATGTGAGTCACCTAACACATGTGGGAACCATCATTTGGCAACTAGCATGAAATATCTCATAAAATTACAAAAATATGAGTAATCATTCATGACTTATTTACATGAAAACAAAATTACATATCCTTTATATCTAATCCATACACCAACGACCAAAAACACCTACAAACACTTTCATTCTTCAATTTTATTCATCTAATTGATCTCTCTCAAGTTCTATCTTCAAGTTCTCAGTGTTCTTCATAAATTCTACAAGTTCTAGTTTCATAAAATCAAGAATACTTCCAAGTTTGCTAGCTTACTTCCAATCTTGTAGAATGATCATCCAAACTTAAGAAAACTTTCTTATTTACAGTAAGATATCATTCCAATATAAGGTAATACTCATATTCAAACTTTGGTTCAATTTCTATAACTATAACAATCTTATTTCGAGTGATGATCTTACTTGAACTTGTTTTCGTGTCATGATTCTGCTTCAAGAACTTCGAGCCATCCAAGGATCTGTTGAAGCTAGATCCATTTTTCTCTTTTCCAGTATGTTTATCCAAGGAACTTAAGGTAGTAATGATGTTCATAACATCATTCGATTCATACATGAAAAGCTATCATATTCGAAGTGGTAAACTTGTAATCACTAGAACATAGTTTAGTTAATTCTAAACTTGTTTCGACCATTTTACCTACGTGAAAGTTAGTAATAAATCTATTCCAACCATAACCTAATCAACTTATATTGTATATTATGTAATCTTGAGATACCATAGACACGTATACAATGTTTCGACCTATCATGTCGACCCATATATATATATATATATATATATATATATATATATATATATATATATATATATATATATATATATATATATATATATATATATTGCGGAATAACCATAGACACTCTATATGTGAATGTTGGAGTTAGCTATACAGGGTTGAGGTTGATTCCAAAATATATATATAGTTTGAGTTGTGATCAATACTGAGATATGTATACACTGGGTCGTGGATTGATTCAAGATAATATTTATCGATTTATTTCTGTACATCTAACTGTGGACAACTAGTTGTAGGTTACTAACGAGGACAGCTGACTTAATAAACTTAAAACATCAAAATGTATTAAAAGTATTGTAAATATATTTTGAACATACTTTGATATATATGTATATATTGTTATAGGTTCGTGAATCAACCAGTGGCCAAGTCTTACTTTCCGACGAAGTAAAAATCTGTGAAAGTGAGTTATAGGCCCACTTTTAAAATCTAATATTTTTGGGATGAGAATACATGCAGGTTTTATAAATGATTTACAAAATAGACACAAGTACGTGAAACTATATTCTATGGTTGAATTATCGAAATCGAATATGCCCCTTTTTATTAAGTCTGGTAATCTAAGAATTAGGGAACAGACACCCTAATTGACGCGAATCCTAAAGATAGATCTATTGGGCCTAACAAACCCCATCCAAAGTACCGGATGCTTTAGTACTTCGAAATTTATATCATATCCGAAGGGTGTCCCGGAATGATGGGGATATTCTTATATATATGCATCTTGTTAATGTCGGTTACCAGGTGTTCACCATATGAATGATTTTTATCTCTATGTATGGGATGTATATTGAAATATGAAATCTTGTGGTCTATTGTTACGATTTGATATATATAGGTTAAACCTATAACTGACCAACATTTTTGTTGACGTTTTAAGCATGTTTATTCTCAGGTGATTATTAAGAGCTTCCGCTGTCGCATACTTAAATAAGGACAAGATTTGGAGTCCATGCTTGTATGATATTGTGTAAAAACTGCATTCATGAAACTTATTTCGTTGTAACATATTTGTATTGTAAACCATTATGTAATAGTCGTGTGTAAACATGATATTTTAGATTATCATTATTTAATAATCTACGTAAATCTTTTTAAACCTTTATTGATGAAATAAAGGTTATGGTTTGTTTTAAAATGAATGCAGTCTTTGAAAAAAAACGTCTCATATAGAGGTCAAAACCTCGCAACGAAATCAATTAATATGGAATGTTTTTAATCAATAAGAACGGGACATTTCACCAGTGTATACACGTCTCAGGCTAGATCACAACTCAAAGTATATATATTTTTGGAATCAACCTCAACCCTGTATAGCTAACTGACACATTACTGCATATAGAGTGTCTATGGTTGTTCCAAATAATATATACACATGGGTCGATATGATATGTCAAAACATTTGCATACGTGTCTATGGTATCCCAAGATTACATAATATATTATAATACATGTATAATACAATATAAGTTAGCTAGGATATGATTAATATAGATTTGTTACCAATTTTCACGTTGCTACAACAAGAAAAATTATCCAATCTTGTTTTACCCATAACTTCTTCATTTTAAATCCGTTTTGAGTGAATCAAATTGCTATGGTTTCATATTGAACTCTATTTTATGAATCTAAACATAAAAATTATAGATTTATAGTTGGAAATATAAGTTACAAGTCATTTTTGTAAAGGTAGGCATTTCAGTCGAAAGAACGACGTCTAGATGACCATTTTAGAAAACATACTTCCACTTTGAGTTTAATCATGATTTTTGGATATAGTTTCATGTTCATAAGAAAAATCATTTTCCCAGAAGAACAACTTTTAAATCAAAGTTTATCATAGTTTTTAATTAACTAACCCAAAACAGCCCGCGGAGTTACTACGACGGCGTATGTCCGATTTTACAGTGTTCTTCGTGTTTCTAGGTTTTAAATCATTAAGTAAGCATATCATATAGATATAGAACATGTGTTTAGTTGATTTTAAAAGTCAAGTTAGAAGGATTAACTTTTGTTTGCGAACAAGTTTAGAATTAACTAAACTATGTTCTAGTGATTACAAGTTTAAACCTTCGAATAAGATAGCTTTATATGTATGAATCGAATGATGCTATGAACATCATTACTACCTCAAGTTTTCTGGATAAAGCTACTAGAAATGAAAAAAATGGATCTAGCTTCAAAGGATCCTTGGATGGCTTGAAAGTTCTTGAAGCAGAATCATGACACGAAAACAAGTTCAAGTAAGATTTCCACTCGAAATAAGATTGTTATAGTTATAGAAATTGAATCAAAGTTTGAATATGAGTATTACCTTGTATTAGAAAGATATCTTACTGTAAATAAGAAAGATTTCTTGAGGTTGGATGATCACTCTACAAGATTGGAAGTAAGCTAGCAAACTTGGAAGTATTCTTGATTTTATGAAACTAGAACTTGTAGAATTTATGAAGAACACTTAGAACTTGAAGATAGAACTTGAGAGAGATCAATTAGATGAAGAAAATTGAAGAATGAAAGTGTTTGTAGGTGTTTTTGGTCGTTGGTGTATGGATTAGATATAAAGGATATGTAATTTTGTTTTCATGTAAATAAGTCATGAATGATTACTCATATTTTTGTAATTTTTGAAGGAATTCATCATATAAACAAGTTTCATAAACATTCATGTTACAAGATTAAAGCGGAAGCAATTTATCATGAAAAACTTTCAATATGTTTAACCATTTAGTTTGAATTCCAAAATAGATCAAGTCTAGAAAATATACTTAAATGTAAAAGAGCTAGTTTAAAGGGATGTACCTACTCCAAGTTAGGAGGTTACAAGATGAAGAAGATGATGATGAAGATGATGAAAATTGGAGCTTCAAATGGATGAAACCTCAAGTTGTTATACCCCAAACTTTGCACCAACACCCTAGCTTTTAGTTAGGATTTGTTTGACACTTGATTTTAGCTTTAAAAAAAAATTGAGAACACCCTTTGCTCCCCAAAAACCCCACGGTTTTTCCAGCTGAAAATGGAGCTGAAATGCAGTTTTTTTTTGAAGTGTAAGATGTATTTTGCATGTGTGTATTGAGTCAAGGCATTGGTAAACTACTTAAGCATGTCCCTTAGTAGTTGTGCTACCTTGAAAGTGATAAAACAAGGCATGGGTGTCTCCTTGGAGACTCCAAAATTCTGCATACTTTTAAATATATAAAAGGTTTATATTTTTAAAAAACATGTTATAAAATACTTGTAATTTATATAAAACTTATTATATAAAGTATGCATTTGTTAAGACACTTATTTTATAAACCAATTTTATAAAATATAACACAACATAATTATTTAAACCTATAAATAATTAAATACACATCATATGTAAATTATCCAAATAATTTATCTCAAGTGATTATAATTTAGAAAACCGATTTTCTAAAGATTCAAGTGTCGCGTATTCATTTAACAATCCAACCGTTAAATTAAATACATATAAAGTGTTGGTAAGCTTGTTATTGGGTATAACCCGACTTGGATCATAACATAGTGGCCACGTTAATTTAATATGTCTCTCGGGCATACGAAATACCTTCAATCTCCCACTTGCATGAGAGACATAAGAAATTAATGCAAGTGATGGATACCACCTAACGACCGTCCATCACCCCCAATATGTTATGACTTTTGCCATTCAATAACATCATCCCTTTCGAGTTCCCATCTCGAATATGAATAGGTGAATCTTTCATTTATCCTTTCATCCTAGATGTCATGCTAATTCCAAGAGATACAGAGTGATCACTCTCTTTTAGATTTAACTTTATCAGGTCTTAGACATCTGACTCTCAACGAATAAGAGGGACAAATTCCATCTTGACTACATACGTCCTAAATATGTACCTTGCATTATGCCTGAGCTCTTCCTTGTGAACTACCATATTTCAGAATAGCGAAGGAAAGAATCAAGGCACAATACCTGGTAAATATCCGAATCCAATATGTATCTCAGGTCAGAGGATACAATGATATTCGCCTTTACTCAAGATTACATGTGATCAACCACAAAGGCTCCATTTAGTAAATCTTGAGGGCGGGTCTTCCAATATTTGTATACTACAAATATCTATGAACCTTTGTTGCAACCTTGCCCCACATTCATCCCGTGAATGTATACCAATCCAAGTTCATAATAGTCTAAACCTCACATTTGCTCCCACAAATGTGATCGACTACGGAATTTAGAATAATTACTTATTCATGGATAAAATATGCAAAATAGGAACATAACTCAAAATAAATTAATACCATAATTATATTAATCAGTTTGAACAATTTCGTTCCGTTACAATACTTAAAACAGATCATGACCAATCACTAGAATATCGAAGCCCTAATGCACAAACATGTCCAGTATGTTTTGCTCCATGTAAGAGCTTCGTGAGAGGATCCGCTATATTAAGATCTGTGTGAACTTCGCGAATACATATCTTTCCCTTTTCAACTTCATCCCTTATGTAGTTGAATCTCCGCTCAATGTGACTGGTCTTTTGGTGAGCACGAGGTTCTTTGATTTGAGCAATCGCACCCTCGTTGTCACAAAAGATCTCAAGAGGGTCCTGAATGGAAGGGACTACTCCTAAGTCGTCGATGAATTTCTTCATCCATGCAGCTTCCTGAGCTGCCAATGATGCGGCGATGTACTCCAACCCTGTAGTAGATAATGCAACAACATCCTGTTTTGAACTCTTCCAAGAGACTGCACCTCCATTTAACGTGAAGACATAATCGGATTGTGATCGAGAATCATCTCGATCAGTTTGGAAACTCGCGTCCACGTAACCTTTTACAGCAAGTTCCTCCTCACCAGACCCATATATTAGAAACATATCCTTAGTCCTCCTAAGGTATTTCAATATACTTTTGACAGCAATTCAATGATTGTTTCCTGGGTTATTCTAGTATCTACTTGTCAGGCTAAGAGCGCATGACACATCCGGTCTAGTGCATATCATTGCATACATGATTGACCCAATGGCAGACGCATATGGGACCTTCTTCATTTTCTCTTGTTCATCTTTCGTGGTGGGGCACTGAGATGAACTAAGGAGTGTTCCTCTTTGAATAGGTACCAAACCTTTCTTAGAGTTCTCCATCTTGAACCTTTTCAAGATCTTTTCAATGTATGCACTTTGATTCAAACCTATCAGTTTCTTGGATCTATCCCTGTAGATCCCAATCCCCAAAACGTATTGTGCTTCTCCAAGATCCTTAATGGAGAAGCATTTACTTAGCCAAGTTTTAACTCCTTGCATTGCCGGAATATCATTTTCAAATAACAATATATCATCCACATATAGTACAAGGAACATGATAGTGCTCCCACTAGCTTTCTTACATACACAAGCTTCATCTCCATTTTTAATGAAGCCAAATTTCTCGGCTTCCTCATTAAAACGATGATTCCACATTCTAGATGCTTGTTTCAATCCGTAGATTGACTTCTTTAACTTGCATACCTTTTTAGGATATTTCGGATCAACAAAACCTTCAGGCTGAACCATATAGACATCTTCCACAAGATATCCATTTAGGAAAGCGGTCTTGACATTCATTTGCCATATTTCATAATCATAATGAGCAACAATGGCAAACAATATCCTAATAGACTTTAGCATTGCCACAGGCGAAAAAGTTTCATCATAGTCAACCCCTTGAGTTTGAGTGAAACCTTTTGCTACAAGTCTTGCTTTATATGTATCCAAGTTTCCATGTATGTCGGTTTTCATTTTGAAAAGCCATTTACAATCAACTAGCCTTGAGCCAGCAGGTTGTGTAACAAGTTCCCAAACTTGGTTGTCATACATGGATTGCATCTCAGCGTTCATGGCTTCCTGCCATTTATCTTTATCAATCCTTGATAAAGCATCTTGGTAGTTTATTGGTTCATCCAAATCAACCACATAGCAACCATCCATGAGAAACCCATATCTCTCAGGAGGATTACTAATCCTACCAGATCTGCGAACGTCTTGTGTATTTTGATCATCCATTTGATCACTCTCAACATTTTCATGTTGAGTGCTAGTGTCAACCAATTGTGTACCATCTACTTGATCTTGAACCTCTTCAAGATCTATCTTCCTTTTACTACTTCCTTCCATTAGGAACTTAGTTTCAAGGAATTCCGCCTTCCGAGCAACAAATACATTTTGCTCGGTTGGATCATAGAAATAGTATCCCATATCATTCTTGGGATATCCTATGAAGATACACTTCGTGGATCGAGCATTCAACTTATTAGGGATGTAACGCTTAGGATAAGCTTCACATCCCCATACCTTTAAGTATGATAGAGATGGAGGTTTTCCAAACCACATCTCATGAGGTGTTCGTTCCACTTTCTTGGTTGGGGCCATATTTAAAATACGAGCCGCGGAGCATAGACAATAACCCCAAAATGATAGAGGTAACGAGCTTCTAGCCATCATAGATTGAACCATATCCATTAGGGTTCGGTTCCTCCTTTCGGAAACTCCATTCAGTTGGGGTGTTCCAGGAGGAGTGAGTTGCGAGATAATCCCACAACTTCTAAGATGATCTTGGAAAGCATCACTTAGGTATTCACCTCCTCTATCGGTACGAAGTACCTTGATTGTCTTATTGAGTTGATTTTGTACTTCGCTTTGATATTCCTTGAATGCCTCAAAAGTTTCGTCCTTGTGTCTTAATAAGTAGACATATCCGAAACGACTGAAGTCATCAATGAAAGTAACGAAGTATATTTCACCATTCCTAGTTATGGGCTTAAAGGGTCCACATACATCCGAGTGTATTAATCCCAATAAGTCCTTAGCCCTTTCATAGGTCCCTTTGAAAGGTGCTTTAGTCATTTTGCCTTGTAAGCAAGACTCACATACATCAAACGAGTCTAGTTCATTTGATTTCAAAAGTCCATTCTTTTGAAGTGTATGCATTCGGTTCTTGTTTATGTGACCAAGGCGACAATGCCATAAGTAGGAATCACTCAAATCCCTTTTGAGTTTCTTGGTGCTAGTATGGTATATTGAGCTACTAGATGATGTGTCATCATGAACCAATTCATAAATTCCATTAGAAGGCGAAGCCTTAAAATAGAATACATTATCTAAATAAACGTGGATATCATCATTAACAAAATTAAGATAAAAACCACATTGTTTCAAACGAGAAACAGAAATAATGTTTCGACATAAATCAGGTGCATACAAAACATCATTCAAAATAAGTTCCAAACCACTTGAAAGCTTTAACACAAAGTCTCCTTGAGCCTTCACTTGCACTTTGGCTCCATTACCCATAAAGAGACTTGATGTTCCCGCTTGCTTGCTACTTCTTTTGAACCCCTGCAATGAATTGCAAATGTGAGTTCCACATCCAGTGTCTAATACCCATGTATTAGAAGAAGTAATACTTAGCTCTATATATACCATATATATATTACCTGAGGATTGCCCCGCATCCCTCTTTTCCTTCAACTCCTTAAGGTAGACTGGGCAGTTTCGCTTCCAGTGACCCATTTCACCGCAACCGAAACATGAGTCTTCCTTGGGGTTTGCTTGTCCGACAACCTTTTGCTTCTTGTTCTTGTTTTTGGTTGGGGTAACCATCCTCCCCTTTCCCTTGCCTTGATGAGCGGGTCCTTTCCTCTTAGCCGCCTTAGGCTTAGAGGTGTTGTTACCTTTGGACCCACCATCATTGATCATTAGCACTGGTGAAGCCCTTTTACCCATGCTAGTTTCGGCCGTCCTTAACATGCCATGAAGTTCACCAATGGTCTTATCCATCCCATTCATATTGTAATTAATTACAAATTGGTCAAACATCTTTGACAAGGAGTTTAGGATAAGATCGGTGGCTAGCTCATTAGATATGTTGAGATTAAGACGGTTTGCTCGATCAATAAGGCTTTTCATTTTGAGGACATAAGAGGATACGGATTGGGTATCATCCATACGACATGCATGTAGCGCTTGAACCGTTTAGAAGCGCTCGACACGTACTTGTTGAAGGAACATCTCCTTCAATTGCGTAATCATGTCATATGCACTCTGATGTTCGAAATCCTTTTGGAGTTCGGGTATCATAGTCCCAAGCATTAGGCAAGCGACTTGCACCGAATCGGCGCAATACTTGTCATAATAAGCCATGCCCTCTAGATCTTCCTCATCCGGTTGGTCGGGAATAGGGTCCTCCAACACATACGCTTTATCCTCAAGTTTGAGGACAATCCTAAGATTACGGAACCAATCCATAAAGTTCGTATGGTTGAGTTTGTCTTTCTCGAGGAGAGACCTTAATGATAGGTTGTTTAGGTTAAGTGGTGCATTTTGCATGTTGTTGTTATTTGCGGTCATCTACAAAATTAACAAAGTTCATTTAAGTATCGATTTTAAATTTAATAAACAACACCCTTTTATAATTAATTGTCTTATTAAATATTAGAATCCAACGGTAAATCAAATTTCGGTTAGGTGACCTTTATCCCGTTATTTGATTTAGCTAGGTAGTCATTTATATGACAATTGCAACCCTTTTGCAACTTCTAAATTATGGGATCATGCAATCCTTTTGCATGGCATATTTATCCCATCAACGGCTATTTGTTCCTCATGCTTCGGTGACCCTAAGTTCACGATTCCCAAATCAAGTTGTCCTACTTGTGTAAACATGTAAAATCAACATACAAGTGGTTAGGTGATCTTTATCCCACAAGCATGCGAATTTTACCTTAACCATATTAGTTAGTTCATAATGGTTAGATGACCTTTATCCCATTATGAGTTCCCTACTATGTTCAAGTGTTCCCACAAAAGAATTGCGTTTAACTTGTTTACCTTGTTTTAGTTAAGGGATTTTAAGTTTTCATAAATTCTAGTTTAAGAAAACATTTGCCATACACCAACATGCATTTGGTGTATAGTACATTATGAAAAACCAATTTTCATGTCATATTAGTAAAGCCAATTACATGATATAAACCATTTTATATACATTAACATCATGTCCTTAATAACCATTTATTAGTGTCCTTTTGTTGTTTTACTATAACCAATTATAATGTTGTTTTTGCAAGTTGTTAACATGTGAATTATCTTGTAGTAACCAAACATACACACATAATAAACAAACACGCAAGCATAATAAAATGTTCACAATCAAGAGCCAATGTGGTGGACATTTGTTTAGCCGAAAAACAAATGTCACCGGAAAAGGGTTAAACACAAAGTAAGAGATTTTACAAAATCTCCCACTTAATCTTGCATCTTCAAAAGCACCATCTTGTGTTCATCCTTCATCTTCATGCATCTTCATCTCTTTTTACAAAAAATATGTAACCTACTACATTTTTCTAGGAAAAAGAAATTACATCCTACTCTATTTTTACATACCAAAATAGAATAAATTACAATACCAAATTACAAAATAATTACAAATTAATACAAACCAAATGAATGAATATTACAACCATGAATAACAACCAAATCATTCAAACATTCAAACACATGGTCTAGGCTCGATTGTGAACAACAACAAACAACAAATATTTTTGGCCAAAATGAAGTTCCAAACCCACTTTGGAGACCCCATATTTTCGGCCAAAAAACCATCCCCACCAAAACCCAAAATTTTTTATTTTTTACATTCTCATTTCATGCATGTTACAAGAATGTAAGATAAATGGGTTTTAAATCCAAATACAAGAAGCATATTTCTAAGACTTTGGCTCTAGATACCATTGATTGAATTCATCATATAAACAAGTTTCATAAACATTCATGTTACAAGATTAAAGCGGAAGCAATTTATCATGAAAAACTTTCAATATGTTTAACCATTTAGTTTGAATTCCAAAATAGATCAAGTCTAGAAAATATACTTAAATGTAAAAGAGCTAGTTTAAAGGGATGTACCTACTCCAAGTTAGGAGGTTACAAGATGAAGAAGATGATGATGAAGATGATGAAAATTGGAGCTTCAAATGGATGAAACCTCAAGTTGTTATACCCCAAACTTTGCACCAACACCCTAGCTTTTAGTTAGGATTTGTTTGACACTTGATTTTAGCTTCAAAAAAAAATTGAGAACACCCTTTGCTCCCCAAAAACCCCACGGTTTTTCCAGCTGAAAATGGAGCTGAAATGCAGTTTTTTTTTTTTAATTGTAAGATGTATTTTGCATGTGTGTATTGAGTCAAGGCATTGGTAAACTACTTAAGCATGTCCCTTAGTAGTTGTGCTACCTTGAAAGTGATAAAACAAGGCATGGGTGTCTCCTTGGAGACTCCAAAATTCTGCATACTTTTAAATATATAAAAGGTTTATATTTTTATAAAACATGCTATAAAATACTTGT
This sequence comes from Rutidosis leptorrhynchoides, assembly GCF_046630445.1. Classification (NCBI taxonomy): domain Eukaryota; kingdom Viridiplantae; phylum Streptophyta; class Magnoliopsida; order Asterales; family Asteraceae; genus Rutidosis; species Rutidosis leptorrhynchoides. The sequence continues at coordinate 374,844,799 of NC_092340.1, read as the reverse complement.
AATTTATATAAAACTTATTATATAAAGTATGCATTTGTTAAGTCACTTATTTTATAAACCAATTTTATAAAATATAACACAACATAATTATTTAAACCTATAAATAATTAAATACAAATCATATGTAAATTATCCAAATAATTTATCTCAAGTGATTATAATTTAGAAAACCGATTTTCTAAAGATTCAAGTGTCGCGTATTCATTTAACAATCCAACCGTTAAATTAAATAAATATAAAGTGTTGGTAAGCTTGTTATTGGGTATGACCCGACTTGGATCATAACATAGTGGCCACGTTAATTTAATATGTCTCTCGGGCATACGAAATACCATCAATTTTATGAGATATTTCATGCTAGTTGCCAAATGATGGTTCCCACATGTGTTAGGTGACTCACATGGGCTGCTAAGAGCTGATCATTGGAGTGTATATACCAATAGTACATATATCTAAAAGCTGTGTATTGTACGAGTACGAATACGGGTGCATACGAGTAGAATTGATGATGAAACTGAATGAGGATGTAATTGTAAGCATTTTTGTTAAGTAGAAGTATTTTGATAAGTGTCTTGAAGTCTTTCAAAAGTGTATGAATACATATTAAAACACTACATGTATATACATTTTAACTGAGTCGTTAAGTCATCGTTAGTCGTTACATGTAAGTGTTGTTTTGAAACCTTTAGGTTAACGATCTTGTTAAATGTTGTTAACCCATTGTTTATTAAATCAAATGAGATGTTAAATTATTACATTATCATGATATCATGATTTATTAATATATCTTAATATGATATATATACATTAAATGTCGTTACAACGATAATCGTTACATATATGTCTCGTTTCAAAATCATTAAGTTAGTAGTCTTGTTTTTACATATGTAGTTCATTGTTAATATACTTAATGATATGTTTACTTATCATAATATCATGTTAACTATATATATATATCCATATATATATGGCATCATATAGTTTTTACAAGTTTTAACGTTCGTGAATCGCCGGTCAACTTGGGTGGTTAATTGTCTATATGAAACCTATTTCATTTAATTAAGTCTTAACAAGTTTGATTGCTTAACATGTTGGAAACATTTAGTCATGTAAATATCAATCTCAATTAATATATATAAACATGGAAAAGTTCGGGTCACTACCCCTAACCCCTAAACCCTAACCCCTAAACCCTAAACCCTAACCCCTAAACCTTAACCCTTAAACCCTAACCCCTAACCCCTAAACCCTAAACCCTAAACCCCTAACCCCTAAACCCCTAAACCCTAAACCCTAACCCCTAAACCCTAACCCCTAAACCCCTAAACCCCTAAACCATAAACCCTCAAACCTAAACCCTAAACCCTAAACCATAAACCCCAGCCCCCAACCCCCAACCCCCAACCCCCAACCCTAAGCCTAACCCCTAAACCCCTAAACCCTAAACCCTAAACCCTAACCCCTAACCCTAAACCCTAAACCCCAAACCCTAACCCCTAACCCCCAAACCCTAACCCTAAACCCTAAACCCATAAACCCTAAACCCCTAACCTTAAACCCCTAAACCCTAAACCCTAAACCCTAACCCCTAAACCCTAAACCCTAAATTTTGTTAAACCATTGTTTATTAAATCAAATGAGATGTTAAATTATTACATTATCATGATATCATGATTTATTAATATATCTTAATATGATATATATACATTAAAAGTCGTTACAACGATAATCGTTACATATATGTCTCGTTTCAAAATCATTAAGTTAGTAGTCTTATTTTTACATATGTAGTTCATTGTTAATATACTTAATGATATGTTTACTTATCCTAATATCATGTTAACTATATATATCCATATATATATATATATATATATATATATATATATATATATATATATATATATATATATATATATATATATATATATATATATATATATATATATATATATATATATGTCATCATATAGTTTTTACAAGTTTTAACGTTCGTGAATCGCCGGTCAACTTGGGTGGTCAATTGTCTATATGAAACCTATTTCATTTAATCAAGTCTTAACAAGTTTGATTGCTTAACATGTTGGAAACCTTTAGTCATGTAAATATCAATCTCAATTAATATATATAAACATGGAAAATTTCGGGTCACTACAGTACCTACCCGTTAAATAAATTTCATCCCGAAATTTTAAGCAGTTGGAGGTGTTGATGTATCTTCTAGAAATAAATGCGGGTATTTCTTCTTCATCTGATCTTCTCGTTCCCATGTGAACTCGGGTCCTCTACGAGCATTCCATCGAACCTTAACAATTGTTATCTTGTTTTGCTTAAGTCTTTTAACCTCACGATCCATTATTTCGACGGGTTCTTCGATGAATTGAAGTTTTTCGTTGATTTGGATTTCATCTAACGGAATAGTGAGATCTTCTTAAGTAAAACATTTCTTCAAATTCGAGACATGGAAAGTGTGATGTACAGCCGCGAGTTGTTGAGGTAACTCAAGTCGGTAAGCTACTGGTCCGACACGATCAATAATCTTGAATGGTCCGATATACCTTGGATTTAATTTCCCTCATTTACCAAATCGAACAACGCCTTTCCAAGGTGCAACTTTAAGCATGACCATCTCTCCAATTTCAAATTCTATATCTTTTCTTTTAATGTCAGCGTAGCTCTTTTGTCGACTTTGGGCGGTTTTCAACCGTTGTTGAATTTGGATGATCTTCTCGGTAGTTTCTTGTATTATCTCTGGACCCGTAATCTGTCTATCCCCCACTTCACTCCAACAAATCGGAGACCTGCACTTTCTACCATAAAGTGCTTCAAACGGCGCCATCTCAATGCTTGAATGGTAGCGGTTGTTGTAGGAAAATTCTGCTAACGGTAGATGTCAATCCCAACTGTTTCCGAAATCAATAACACATGCTCGTAGCATGTCTTCAAGCATTTGTATCGTCCTTTTGCTCTGCCCATCAGTTTGTGGATGATAGGCAGTACTCATGTCTAGACGAGTTCTTAATGCTTGCTGTAATGTCTGCCAGAATCTTGAAATAAATCTGCCATCCCTATCAGAGATAATAGAGATTGGTATTCCATGTATGGAGACGACTTCCTTCAAATACAGTCGTGCTAACTTCTCCATCTTGTCATCTTCTCTTATTGGCAGGAAGTGTGCTGATTTGGTGAGACGATCAACTATTACCCAAATAGTATCAAAACCACTTGCAGTCCTTGGCAATTTAGTGATGAAATCCATGGTAATGTTTTCCCATTTCCATTCCGGGATTTTGGGTTGTTGAAGTAGACCTGATGGTTTCTGATGCTCAGCTTTGACCTTAGAACACGTCAAACATTCTCCTATGTATTTAGCAACATCGGCTTTCATACCCGGCTACCAAAAATGTTTCTTGAGATCCTTGTACATCTTCCCCGTTCCAGGATGTATTGAGTATCTGGTTTTATGAGCTTCTCTAAGTACCATTTCTCTCATATCTCCAAATTTTGGTACCCAAATCCTTTCTGCCCTATACCGGGTTCCTTCTTCCCGAATATTAAGATGCTTCTCCGATCCTTTAGGTATTTCATCCTTTAAATTTCCCTCTTTAAAACTCCTTGTTGCGCCTCCTTTATTTGAGTAGTAAGTTTATTGTGAATCATTATATTCATAGATTTTACTCGAATGGGTTCTCTGTCCTTCCTGCTCAAGGCGTCAGCTACCACATTTGCCTTTCCCAGGTGGTAACGAATCTCAAAGTCGTAATCATTCAACCATTCAATCCACCTACGCTGCCTCATATTTAGTTGTTTCTGATTAAATATGTGTTGAAGACTTTTGTGGTCGGTATATATAATACTTTTGACCCCATATAAGTAGTGCCTCCAAGTCTTTAATGCAAAAACAACAGCGCCTAATTCCAAATCATGCGTCGTATAATTTTGTCCGTGAATCTTCAATTGTCTAGACGCATAAGCAATCACCTTCGTTCATTGCATTAATACACAACCGAGACCTTGCTTTGATGCGTCACAATAAATCACAAAATCATCATTCCCTTCAGGCAATGACAAAATAGGTGCCGTAGTTAGCTTTTTCTTCAATAACTGAAATGCTTTCTCTTGTTCATCCTTCCATTCAAATTTCTTCCCTTTATGCGTTAATGCAGTCAAGGGTTTTGCTATTCTGGAAAAGTCTTGGATGAACCTTCTGTAGTAACCAGCTAGTCCTAAAAACTGGCGTATGTGTTTCGGAGTTTTCGAGGTTTCCCACTTTTCAACAGTTTCTATCTTTGCCGGATCCACCTTAATACCTTCTTTGTTCACTATGTGACCGAGGAATTGAACTTCTTCCAACCAAAATGCACACTTTGAAAACTTAGCGTACAATTCTTCCTTCCTCAATACTTCTAACACCTTTCTCAAATGTTCACCGTGTTCTTGGTCATTCTTTGAGTAAATATGTATGTCATCAATGAAAACAATGACAAACTTGTCAAGGTATGGTCCACACACTCGGTTCATAAGTTCCATGAACACAGCTGGTGCATTAGTTAAACCAAATGGCATGACCATAAACTCGTAATGACCGTAACGTGTTTTGAAAGCAGTCTTTGGAATATCATCTTCTTTCACCCGAATTTGATGATACCCGGAATGTAAGTCAATCTTTGAATAAACAGACGAGCCTTGTAGTTGGTCAAATAAGTCGTCGATTCTCGATAGTAGGTAGCGGTTCTTGATGGTAAGTTTGTTCAACTCTCGGTAGTCGATACACAACCTGAATGTACCATCTTTCTTCTTGACAAACAAAATAGGAGCTCCCCACGGTGATGTGCTTGGTCGAATGAAACCACGCTCTAAAGTTCTTGTAATTGGCTTTGCAGTTCTTTCATCTCACTGGGTGCGAGTCTGTAAGGAGCACGAGCTATTGGTGCAGCTCCTGGTACAAGATCTATTTGAAATTCAACGGATCGATGTGGGGGTAATCCCGGTAATTCTTTCGGAAATACATTGGGAAATTCTTTTGCGACGGGAACATCATTGATGCTCTTTTCTTCAGTTTGTACTTTCTCGACGTGTGCTAGAACAGCATAGCAACCTTTTCTTATTAGTTTTTGTGCCTTCAAATTACTAATAAGATGTAGCTTCGTGTTGCCCTTTTCTCCGTACACCATTAAGGATTTTCCTTTTTCTCGTATAATGCGAATTGCATTTTTGTAACAAACGATCTCTGCTTTCACTTCTTTCAACCATTCCATACCGATTATCACATCAAAACTCCCTAACTCGGTATCAAGTCAATCTTAAATGTTTCGCTAACCAGTTTAATTTCTCGATTTCGACATATATTATCTGCTGAAATTAATTTACCATTTGCTAATTCGAGTAAAAATTTACTATCCAAAGGCGTCAATGGACAACTTAATTTAGCACAAAAATCTCTACTCATATAGCTTCTATCCGCACCCGAATCAAATAAAACGTAAGTAGATTTATTGTCAATAAGAAACGTACCCGTAACAAGCTTCGGGTCTTCCTGTGCCTCTGCCGCATTAATATTGAAAACTCTTCCGCGGCCTTGTCCATTCGTGTTCTCCTGGTTCGGGCAATTTCTAATAATGTGGTCCGGTTTTCCACATTTATAACAAACTACATTGGCATAACTTTCTCCGACACTACTTGCTCCGCCATTACTCGTTCCGACACCATTTGTTCCTTTCGTTCTGTTAACCCCTGGTCCGTAGACCTCACACTTCGCCGCGCTATGACCATTTCTTTTACACTTGTTGCAAAATTTGGTGCAGAACCCCGAGTGATACTTTTCACACCTTTGGCATAGCTGCTTCTGATTGTTGTTGTTGTTGTGGTTGTTATTGTTGTTGGGATGATTGTTGTAGTTGTTGTTGTTGTTGTTGTTGTTGTTGTTGTTGGGCCGTTTTTTGTAGTTGCGATTGATGTTGCGATTGTTGGGATAGTTGTTGCGATTATTGTTGTAATTGCTGTTGTTGTTGTATTGGTGATTCTTATCACCGTTTTCCTCCCACTTTCTTTTGACTTGCTTCACATAGGCCTCTTCAGCCGTCTGTTCTTTACTTCTTTCCTCAATCTGGTTCACTAGTTTGTGAGCCATTCTACATGCCTGTTGTATGGAGGCGGGCTCGTGTGAACTTATATCTTCTTGGATTATTTCCGGTAATCCTTTCACAAACGCGCCGATCTTCTCTTCCTCATCTTCGAATGCTCTCGGACACAATAGGCACAATTCTGTGAATCGTCTTTCGTACATGGTAATATCAAATCCTTGGGTTCGTAACCCTCTAAGTTCTGTCTTGAGCTTATTGACCTCGGTTCTGGGACGGTACTTCTCATTCATTAAGTGCTTGAATGCTGACCATGGTAGTGCGTAAGCATCATCTTGTCCCACTTGCTCTAGATAGGTATTCTACCATGTTAACGCAGTACCTGTGAAGGTATGCGTACCGTACTTCACTTTGTCCTCTTCAGTACAATTACTTATGGCAAACACCGATTCGACCTTCTCGGTCCACCGTTTCAATCCGATCGGTCCTTCGGTTCCATCAAATTCCAAAGGTTTGCAGGTAGTGAATTCTTTGTAGGTGCATTCTACACGATTTCTTACGCCGTTAGCTGCATTGCAAGATTCGGAGTTATTGTTGGTATGTAGCGCAACCTGTACTGCAGCTATGTTTGCAGCAAGAAAGGTACGAAATTCCTCTTCGCTCATATTCATGGTTTGTCGAGTAGTCGGTGCCATTTCCTTCAAATAGTCAAATGAAACAAGTTAATCATACAGAATATTAAGAGTAGTCAATAGTATCTCGTAGCATAATATGAACTCATTTATAAAAGCTTTTTCTTCATATTAGCGTTTTATAAGTTTAAATTCGGGTAGTACCTACCCGTTAAGTTCATACTTAGTAGCTAATATACAATTCAACTACTACAATTCTATATGAAAAACTGATTATAATAATATTTCGCGTTCAAACTTTTACACAATATTTTACAAACTTATAATACCGCTTATTTTACATATAGCATGAAATATAGCACACAATAACTTTGATACAAGATAGTTGTGAAGATAATTCTAGCTAGTACACAAGTCTTTCAGCAAAGGCAATAAAGACACGTAATTCATACGTCCAGAAACAAGTCATGCATTCTGGTTTTAACTTCCCATCCTTGGTCTTGTGGAACATAACCGTTATGGCCGTTGATAAGACAGCGTGTTGTAACGTCGTCAAAGGGACGAGGGTTACGTAATGTTCAACAGTCCCGTAACAATCTAAAAACCTCATTTCTTACCCCAATTACCGACTCCGTCACTTGTGGGAACGTTTTGTTTAATAGTTTTAGCCCGATGTTCTTGTTCTCACTTTGGTGAGAAGCAAACATTACTAACCCGTAAGCATAACATGCTTCTTTATGTTGCATGTTAGCCGCTTTTTCTAAATCACGAAGTCCTATATTTGGATACATTGAGTCAAAATAATTTCTTAACCCGTTGCGTAAAATAGCATTTGGGTTCCCCGCAATATATGCGTCAAAGTAAACACATCGTAACTTATGGATTTCCCAATGTGATATCCCCCATCTTTCGAACGAAAGCCTTTTATAAACCAAGGCATTCTTGGAACGTTCTTCGAATGTCTTACAAACTGATCTCGCCTTTAATAGTTGTGCCGAGGAATTCTGACCGACTCTAGACAAGATTTCATCAATCATGTCTCCGGGTAGGTCTCTTAAAATATTGGGTTGTCTATCCATTTTGTGTTTTTATACTGTAAAATAGACAAGAGTTAGAATCATTAAAAAATACTTAATAATACAAGCAATTTTTACATATATCATAAAGCATAAGCGCACTATATTACATATATTACACCATCCGAATACAACTATCTTATTCCGACTCGCTCGTTTCTTCTTCTTCGATTTTGGTTCGTTTTGCCAAGTTTCTAGGGATATATGATGTTCCCCTAATACGAGCCGTCATTTTCCACATTGGTTTAGAAAAACCTGGTGGTTTAGAGGTTCCCGGGTTATTGTCACAACTTAAGAAATACGGGTGTTGACGATACATATAAAGTTCATCGGGTTTGGAATCAAATTTCTCTATTTTTATGCCCTTTCCCTTATTGTTCTCTTTTGCCTTATTAAATTGTGTTGGGGTAATTTCTATAAAATCATCGGAATCCTTGTCGGGATCCGATTCATCGGAGAATTGGTAATCCTCCCAATACTTTGCTTCCTTGGCGGAAACACCATTGACCATAATTAACTTTGGTTGGTTGGTTGAAGATTTTCTTCTACTTAACCATTTTATTATTTCCCCCACTGGTTCTATTTCTTCTTCCGGTTCCGATTCTTCTTCCGGTTCCGACTCTTCTTCCGGTTCCTCTTCGGGAACATGTGAATCAGTCCACGAATCATTCCAATTTACATTTGACTCTTCATTATTATTAGGTGAGTCAATGGGACTTGTTCTAGAGATAGACATCTATCACATAATATCAAACACGTTAAGAGATTAATATATCACATAATATTCACATGTTAAAAATATATAGTTTCCAACAAAATTTGTTAAGCAATCATTTTTCAAGTAAACACGGTCGAAGTTCAGACTCACTAATGCATCCTAACAAACTCGATAAGACACACTAATGCAAAATTCTGGTTCTCTAAGACCAACGCTCTTATTGATTAAAAACGTTCCATATTAATTGATTTCGTTGCGAGGTTTTGACCTCTATATGAGACGTTTTTCAAAGACTGCATTCATTTTAAAACAAACCATAACCTTTATTTCATCAATAAAGGTTTAAAAAGCATTACATAGATTATCAAATAATGATAATCTAAAATATCCTGTTTACACACGACTATTACATAATGGTTTACAATACAAATATGTTACAACGAAATAAGTTTCTTGAATGCCGTTTTTACACAATATCATACAAGCATGGACTCCATATCTTGTCCTTATTTAAGTATGCGACAGCGGAAGCTCTTAATAATCACCTGAGAATAAACATGCTTAAAACGTCAACAAAAAATGTTGGCGAGTTATAGGTTTAACCTATATATATCAAATCGTAACAATAGACCACAAGATTTCATATTTAAATATACATCCCATACATAGAGATAAAAATCATTCATATGGTGAACACCTAGTAACCGACATTAACAAGATGCATATATACGAATATCCCCATCATTCTGGGACACCCTTCGGATATGATATAAATTTCGAAGTACTAAAGCATCCGGTACTTTGAATGGGGTTTGTTAGGCCCAATAGATCTATCTTTAGGATTCGCGTCAATTAGGGTGTCTGTTCCCTAATTCTTAGATTACCAGACTTAATAAAAAGGGGCATATTCGATTTCGATAATTCAACCATAGAATGTAGTTTCACGTACTTGTGTCTATTTTGTAAATCATTTATAAAACCTACATGTATTCTCATCCCAAAAATATTAGATTTTAAAAGTGGGACTATAACTCACTTTCACAGAATTTTACTTCGTCGGGAAGTAAGACTTGGCCACTGGTCGATTCACGAACCTATAACAAATATGTATATATATATCAAAGTATATTCAAAATATATTTACAACACTTTTAATACATTTTGATGTTTTAAGTTTATTAAGTCAGCTGTCTTCGTTAGTAACCTACAACTAGTTGTCCAACGTTAGATGTACAAAAAAAATTGATATATATTATCTTGAATCAATCCACGACCCAGTGTATACACGTCTCAGGCTAGATCACAACTCAAAGTATATATATTTTTGGAATCAACCTCAACCCTGTATAGCTAACTCCCACATTACTGCATATAGAGTGTCTATGGTTGTTCCAAATAATATATACACATGGGTCGATATGATATGTCAAAACATTTGCATACGTGTCTATGGTATCCCAAGATTACATAATATATTAGAATACATGTATAATACAATATAAGTTAGCTAGGATATGATTAATATAGATTTGTTACCAATTTTCACGTTGCTACAACAAGAAAAATTATCCAATCTTGTTTTACCCATAACTTCTTCATTTTAAATCCGTTTTGAGTGAATCAAATTGCTATGGTTTCATATTGAACTCTATTTTATGAATCTAAACAGAAAAAGTATAGATTTATAGTTGGAAATATAAGTTAAAAGTCGTTTTTGTAAAGGTAGTCATTTCAGTCGAAAGAACGACGTCTAGATGACCATTTTAGAAAACATACTTCCACTTTGAGTTTAATCATAATTTTTGGATATAGTTTCATGTTCATAAGAAAAATCATTTTCCCAGAAGAACAACTTTTAAATCAAAGTTTATCATAGTTTTTAATTAACCAACCCAAAACAGCCCGCGGTGTTACTACGACGGCGTATGTCCGGTTTTACAGTGTTCTTCGTGTTTCCAGGTTTTAAATCATTAAGTTAGCATATCATATAGATATAGAACATGTGTTTAGTTGATTTTAAAAGTCAAGTTAGAAGGATTAACTTTTGTTTGCGAACAAGTTTAGAATTAACTAAACTATGTTCTAGTGATTACAAGTTTAAACCTTCGAATAAGATAGCTTTATATGTATGAATCGAATGATGCTATGAACATCATTACTACCTCAAGTTTTCTGGATAAAGCTACTAGAAATGAGAAAAATGGATCTAGCTTCAAAGGATCCTTGGATGGCTTGAAAGTTCTTGAAGCAGAATCATGACACGAAAACAAGTTCAAGTAAGATTTCCACTCGAAATAAGATTGTTATAGTTATAGAAATTGAATCAAAGTTTGAATATGAGTATTACCTTGTATTAGAAAAATATCTTACTGTAAATAAGAAAGATTTCTTGAGGTTGGATGATCACTCTACAAGATTGGAAGTAAGCTAGCAAACTTGGAAGTATTCTTGATTTTATGAAACTAGAACTTGTAGAATTTATGAAGAACACTTAGAACTTGAAGATAGAACTTGAGAGAGATCAATTAGATGAAGAAAATTGAAGAATGAAAGTGTTTGTAGGTGTTTTTAGTCATTGGTGTATGGATTAGATATAAAGGATATGTAATTTTGTTTTCATGTAAATAAGTCATGAATGATTACTCATATTTTTGTAATTTTATGAGATATTTCATGCTAGTTGCCAAATGATGGTTCCCACATGTGTTAGGTGACTCACATGGGCTGCTAAGAGCTGATCATTGGAGTGTATATACCAATAGTACATACATCTAAAAGCTGTGTATTGTACGAGTACGAATACGGGTGCATACGAGTAGAATTGTTGATGAAACTGAACGAGGATGTAATTGTAAGCATTTTCGTTAAGTAGAAGTATTTTGATATGTGTCTTGAAGTCTTTCAAAAGTGTATGAATACATATTAAAACACTACATGTATATACATTTTAACTGAGTCGTTAAGTCATCGTTAGTCGTTACATGTAAGTGTTGTTTTGAAACCTTTAGGTTAACGATCTTGTTAAATGTTGTTAACCCATTTTTTATTAAATCAAATGAGATGTTAAATTATTACATTATCGTGATATCATGATTTATTAATATATCTTAATATGATATATATACATTATGAAATGTCCCGTTCTTATTGATTAAAAACGTTCCATATTAATTGATTTCGTTGCGAGGTTTTGACCTCTATATGAGACGTTTTTCAAAGACTGCATTCATTTTTAAAACAAACCATAACCTTTATTTCATAGACAAAGGTTTTAAAAAGCTTTACGTAGATTATCAAATAATGATAATCTAAAATATCCTGTTTACACACGACCATTACATAATTGTTTACAATACAAATATGTTACAACAAAATAAGTTTCTTGAATGCAGTTTTTACACAATATCATACAAGCATGGACTCCAAATCTCGTCCTTATTTAAGTATGCTACAGCGGAAGCTCTTAATATTCACCTGAGAATAAACATGCTTAAAACGTCAACAAAAATGTTGGTGAGTTATAGGTTTAACCTATATATATCAAATCATAATAATAGACCACAAGATTTCATATTTCAATACACATCCCATACATAGAGATAAAAATCATTCATATGGTGAACACCTGGTAACCGACATTAACAAGATGCATATATAAGAATATCCCCATCATTCCGGGACACCCTTCGGATATGATATAAATTTCGAAGTACTAAAGCATCCGGTACTTTGGATGGGGTTTGTTAGGCCCAATAGATCTATCTTTAGGATTCGCGTCAATTAGGGTGTCTGTTTCCTAATTCTTAGATTACCAGACTTAATAAAAAGGGGCATATTCGATTTCGATAATTCAACCATAGAATGTAGTTTCACGTACTTGTGTCTATTTTGTAAATCATTTATAAAACCTGCATGTATTCTCATCCCAAAAATATTAGATTTTTAAAAGTGGGACTATAACTCACTTTCATAGATTTTTACTTCGTCGGGAAGTAAGACTTGGCCACTGGTTGATTCACGAACCTATAACAATATATACATATATATCAAAGTATGTTCAAAATATATTTACAACACTTTTAATATATTTTGATGTTTTAAGTTTATTAAGTCAGCTGTCCTCGTTAGTAACCTACAACTAGTTGTCCACAGTTAGATATACAGAAATAAATCGATAAATATTATCTTGAATCAATCCACGACCCAGTGTATACGTATCTCAGTATTGATCACAACTCAAACTATATATATTTTGGAATCAACCTCAACCTTGTATAGCTAACTCCAACATTCACATATAGAGTGTCTATGGTTGTTCCGAAATACATATAGATGTGTCGACATGATAGGTCTAAACATTGTATACGTGTCTATGGTATCTCAAGATTACATAATATACAATACAAGTTGATTAAGTTATGGTTGGAATAGATTTGTTACCAATTTTCACGTAGCTAAAATGAGAAAAATTATCCAATCTTGTTTTACCCATAACTTCTTCATTTTAAATCCGTTTTGAGTGAATCAAATTGCTATGGTTTCATATTGAACTCTATTTTATGAATCTAAACAGAAAAAGTATAGGTTTATAGTCGGAAAAATAAGTTACAAGTCATTTTTGTAAAGGTAGTCATTTCAGTCGAAAGAACGACGTCTAGATGACATTTTAGAAAACATACTTCCACTTTGAGTTTAACCATAATTTTTGGATATAGTTTCATGTTCATAATAAAAATCATTTTCTCAGAATAACAACTTTTAAATCAAAGTTTATCATAGTTTTTAATTAACTAACCCAAAACAGCCCGCGGTGTTACTACGACGGCGTAAATCCGGTTTTACGGTGTTTTTCGTGTTTCCAGGTTTTAAATCATTAAGTTAGCATATCATATAGATATAGAACATGTGTTTAGTTGATTTTAAAATTCAAGTTAGAAGGATTAACTTTTGTTTGCGAACAAGTTTAGAATTAACTAAACTATGTTCTAGTGATTACAAGTTTAAACCTTCGAATAAGATAACTTTATATGTATGAATCGAATGATGTTATGAACATCATTACTACCTTAAGTTCCTTGGATAAACCTACTGGAAAAGAGAAAAATGGATCTAGCTTCAACGGATCCTTGGATGGCTCGAAGTTCTTGAAGCAGAATCATGACACGAAAACAAGTTCAAGTAAGATCATCACTTGAAATAAGATTGTTATAGTTATAGAAATTGAACCAAAGTTTGAATATGATTATTACCTTGTATTAGAATGATAACCTACTGTAAGAAACAAAGATTTCTTGAGGTTGGATGATCACCTTACAAGATTGGAAGTGAGCTAGCAAACTTGAAAGTATTCTTTATTTTATGTAACTAGAACTTGTAAAATATATGAAGAACACTTAGAACTTGAAGATAGAACTTGAGAGAGATCAATTAGATGAAGAAAATTGAAGAATGAAAGTGTTTGTAGGTGTTTTTGGTCGTTGGTGTATGGATTAGATATAAAGGATATGTAATTTTGTTTTCATGTAAATAAGTCATGAATGATTACTCATATTTTTGTAATTTTATGAGATATTTCATGCTAGTTGCCAAATGATGGTTCCCACATGTGTTAGGTGACTCTAAAAGCTGTGTATTGTACGAGTATATACCAAAAGCTGTGATATTTCATGGGCTGCTAAGAGCTGATCATTGGAGTGTATATACCAATAGTACATACATCTAAAAGCTGTGTATTGTACGAGTACGAATACGGGTGCATACGAGTAGAATTGTTGATGAAACTGAACGAGGATGTAATTGTAAGCATTTTTGTTAAGTAGAAGTATTTTGATAAGTGTCTTGAAGTCTTTCAAAAGTGTATGAATACATATTAAAACACTACATGTATATACATTTTAACTTAGTCGTTAAGTCATCGTTAGTCGTTACATGTAAATGTTGTTTTGAAACCTTTAGGTTAACGATCTTGTTGAATGTTGTTAACCCATTGTTTATTATAACAAATGAGATGTTAAATTGTTATATTATCATGATATTATGATATATAATATATCTCAGTATGATGTATATACAGTTAAATGTCGTTACAACGATAATCGTTACATATATGTCTCGTTTCGAAATCATTAAGTTAGTAGTCTTATTTTTACATATGTATTTCATTGTTAATACACTTAATAATATATTTACTTATCATTTAACATAATTAACCAAGTGTCTCAATATCTTAATATGATTCATATGTACCTAGTAAGACGTTGTTATAACGATAATCGTTATATATATCGTTTTCGAGTTTCTTAAATTAATAGTCTCATTTTTATGTATATAACTCATTGTTAAAATACCTAATGAGATACATACTTATAATAAAAACATGTTAACTATATATATAACCATATATATGTCATCGTATAGTTTTTACAAGTTTTAACGTTCGTGAATCACCGGTTAACTTGGGTGGTCAATTGTCTATATGAAACATATTTCAATTAATCAAGTCTTAACAAGTTTGATTGCTTAACATGTTGGAAACATTTAATCATGTAAATATCAATCTCAATTAATATATATAAACATGGAAAAGTTCGGGTCACTACAGTACCTACCCGTTAAATAAATTTCGTCCCGAAATTTTAAGCTGTTGAAGGTGTAGACGAATCTTTTGGAAATAGATGCGGGTATTTCTTCTTCATCTGATCTTCACGCTCCCAGGTGAACTCGGGTCCTCTACGAGCATTCCATCGAACCTTAACAATTGGTATCTTGTTTTGCTTAAGTCTTTTAACCTCACGATCCATTATTTCGACGGGTTCTTCGATGAATTGAAGTTTTTCGTTGATTTGGATTTCATCTAACGGAATAGTGAGATCTTCTTTAGCAAAACATTTCTTCAAATTCGAGACGTGGAAAGTGTTATGTACAGCCGCGAGTTGTTGAGGTAACTCAAGTCGGTAAGCTACTGGTCCGACACGATCAATAATCTTGAATGGTCCAATATACCTTGGATTTAATTTCCCTCGTTTACCAAATCGAACAACGCCTTTCCAAGGTGCAACTTTAAGCATGACCATCTCTCCAATTTCAAATTCTATATCTTTTCTTTTAATGTCAGCGTAGCTCTTTTGTCGACTTTGGGCGGTTTTCAACCGTTGTTGAATTTGGATGATCTTCTCGGTAGTTTCTTGTATAATCTCCGGACCCGTAATCTGTCTATCCCCCACTTCACTCCAACAAATCGGAGACCTGCACTTTCTACCATAAAGTGCTTCAAACGACGCCATCTCAATGCTTGAATGGTAGCTGTTGTTGCAGGAAAATTCTGCTAACGGTAGATGTCGATCCCAACTATTTCCGAAATCAATAACACATGCTCGTAGCATGTCTTCAAGCGTTTGTATCGTCCTTTCGCTCTGTCCATCAGTTTGTGGATGATAGGCAGTACTCATGTCTAGACGAGTTCCTAATGCTTGCTGTAATGTCTGCCAGAATCTTGAAATAAATCTGCCATCCCTATCAGAGATAATAGAGATTGGTATTCCATGTCTGGAGACGACTTCCTTCAAATACAGTCGTGCTAACTTCTCCATCTTGTCATCTTCTCTTATTGGCAGGAAGTGTGCTGATTTGGTGAGACGATCAACTATTACCCAAATAGTATCAAAACCACTTGCAGTCCTTGGCAATTTAGTGATGAAATCCATGGTAATGTTTTCCCATTTCCATTCTGGGATTTCGGGTTGTTGAAGTAGACCTGATGATTTCTGATGCTCAGCTTTGACCTTAGAACACGTCAAACATTCTCCTACGTATTTAGCAACATCGGCTTTCATACCCGGCCACCAAAAATGTTTCTTGAGGTCCTTGTACATCTTCCCCGTTCCAGGATGTATTGAGTATCTGGTTTTATGAGCTTCTCTAAGTACCATTTCTCTCATATCTCCAAATTTTGGTACCCAAATCCTTTCAGCCCTATACCGGGTTCCGTCTTCCCGAATATTAAGATGCTTCTCCGATCCTTTGGGTATTTCATCCTTTAAATTTCCCTCTTTTAAAACTCCTTGTTGCGCCTCCTTTATTTGAGTAGTAAGGTTATTATGAATCATTATATTCATAGATTTTACTCGAATGGGTTCTCTGTCCTTCCTGCTCAAGGCATCGGCTACCACATTTGCCTTCCCCGGGTGGTAACGAATCTCAAAGTCGTAATCATTCAATAATTCAATCCACCTACGCTGCCTCATATTCAGTTGTTTCTGATTAAATATGTGTTGAAGACTTTTGTGGTCGGTATATATAATAATTTTGACCCCATATAAGTAGTGCCTCCAAGTCTTTAATGCAAAAACAACCGCGCCTAATTCCAAATCATGCGTCGTATAATTTTGCTCGTGAATCTTCAATTGTCTAGAGGCATAAGCAATCACCTTCGTTCGTTGCATTAATACACAACCGAGACCTTGCTTTGATGCGTCACAATAAATCACAAAATCATCATTCCCTTCAGGCAATGACAATATAGGTGCCGTAGTTAGCTTTTTCTTCAATAACTGAAACGCTTTCTCTTGTTCATCCTTCCATTCAAATTTCTTCCCTTTATGCGTTAATGCAGTCAAGGGTTTTGCTATTCTGGAAAAGTCTTGGATGAACCTTCTGTAGTAACCAGCTAGTCCTAAAAACTGGCGTATGTGTTTCGGAGTTTTCGGAGTTTCCCACTTTTCAACAGTTTCTATCTTTGCCGGATCCACCTTAATACCTTCTTTGTTCACTATGTGACCGAGGAATTGAACTTCTTCCAACCAAAATGCACACTTTGAAAACTTAGCGCATAATTTTTCCTTCCTCAATACTTCTAACACCTTTCTCAAATGTTCACCGTGTTCTTGGTCATTCTTTGAGTAAATAAGTATGTCATCAATGAAAACAATGACAAACTTGTCAAGGTATGGTCCACACACTCGGTTCATAAGGTCCATGAACACAGCTGGTGCATTAGTTAAACCAAACGACATGACCATAAACTCGTAATGACCGTAACGTGTTCTGAAAGTAGTCTTTGGAATATCATCTTCTTTCACCCGCATTTGATGATACCCGGAACGTAAGTCAATCTTTGAAGAAACAGACGAGCCTTGTAGTTGATCAAATAAGTCGTCGATTCTCGGTAGTGGGTAGCGGTTCTTGATGGTAAGTTTGTTCAACTCTCGGTAGTCGATACACAACCTGAATGTACCATCTTTCTTCTTGACAAACAAAACAGGAGCTCCCCACGGTGATGTGCTTGGTCGAATGAAACCACGCTCTAAAAGTTCTTGTAATTGGCTTTGCAGTTCTTTCATCTCGCTGGGTGCGAGTCTGTAAGGAGCACGAGCTATTGGTGCAGCTCCTGGTACAAGATCTATTTGAAATTCAACGGATCGATGTGGGGGTAATCCCGGTAATTCTTTCGGAAATACATCGGGAAATTCTTTTGCGACGGGAACATCATTGATGCTCTTTTCTTCAGTTTGTACTTTCTCGACGTGTGCTAGAACAGCATAGCAACCTTTTCTTATTAGTTTTTGTGCCTTCAAATTACTAATAAGATGTAGATTCGTGTTGCCCTTTTCTCCGTACACCATTAAGGGTTTTCCTTTTTCTCGGATAATGCGAATTGCATTTTTGTAACAAACGATCTCTGCTTTCACTTCTTTCAACCAGTCCATACCGATTATCACATCAAAACTCCCTAACTCTACTGGTATCAAATCAATCTTAAATATTTCGCTAACCAGTTTAATTTCTCGATTCCGACATATATTATCTGCTGAAATTAATTTACCATTTGCTAATTCGAGTAAAAATTTACTATCCAAAGGCGTCAATGGACAACTTAATTTAGCACAAAAATCTCTACTCATATAGCTTCTATCCGCACCCGAATCAAATAAAACGTAAGCAGATTTATTGTCAATAAGAAACGTACCCGTAACAAGCTCCGGGTCTTCCTGTGCCTCTGCCGCATTAATATTGAAAACTATTCCGCGGCCTTGTCCATTCGTGTTCTCCTGGTTCGGGCAATTTCTAATAATGTGGCCCGATTTTCCACATTTATAACAAACTACATTGGCATAACTTGCTCCGACACTACTTGCTCCGCCATTACTCGTTCCGACACCATTTGTTCCTTTCGTTCCATTAACCCCTGGTCCGTAGACCTCACACTTCGCCGCGCTATGACCATTTCTTTTACACTTGTTGCAAAATTTAGTGCAGAACCCCGAGTGATACTTTTCACACCTTTGGCATAGCTGCTTCTGATTGTTGTTGTTGCGGTTATTATTGTTGTTGGGATGATTGTTGTAGTTGCTGTTGTTGTTGTTGTTGTTGTTGTTGTTGTTGTTGTTGTTGGGCCGTTTGTTGTAGTTGTTATTGATGTTGCGATTATTGGGATAATTGTTGCGATTATTGTTGTAATTGCTGTTGTTGTTGTATAGGTGATTCTTATCACCGTTTTCCTCCCACTTTCTTTTGACTTGCTTCACATTGGCCTCTTCAGCAGTCTGTTCTTTAATTCTTTCTTCAATCTGGTTCACTAGTTTGTGAGCCATTCTACATGCCTGTTGTATAGAGGCGGGCTCGTGTGAACTTATATCTTCTTGGATTCTTTCCGGTAATCCTTTCACAAACGCGTCGATCTTCTCTTCCTCATCTTCGAATGCTCCCGGACATAATAGGCACAATTCTGTGAATCGTCTTTCGTACGTGGTAATATCAAATCCTTGGGTTCGTAACCCTCTAAGTTCTGTCTTGAGCTTATTGACCTCAGTTCTGGGACGGTACTTCTCGTTCATCAAGTGCTTGAATGCTGACCACGGTAGTGCGTACGCATCGTCTTGTCCCACTTGCTCTAGATAGGTATTCCACCATGTTAACGCAGAACCTGTGAAGGTATGCGTAGCGTACTTCACTTTGTCCTCTTCAGTACACTTACTTATGGCAAACACCGATTCGACCTTCTCGGTCCACCGTTTCAATCCGATCGGTCCTTCAGTTCCATCAAATTCCAAAGGTTTGCAGGCAGTGAATTCTTTGTAGGTGCATCCTACACGATTTCCTGTACTGCTAGATCCAAGGTTATTGTTGGTATGTAGTGCAGCCTGTACTGCGGCTATGTTTGAAGCTAGAAAAGTACGGAATTCCTCTTCATTCATATTCACGGTGTGTCGAGTAGTCGGTGCCATTTCCTTCAAAATAGTCAAATGGAACAAGTTAATCATACAGAATATTAAGAGTAGTTAATAGTATTTCGTAGCATAATATGAACTCATTTATAAAAGCTTTTTCTTCATATTAGCATTTTATAAGTTTAAATTCGGGTAGTACCTACCCGTTAAGTTCATACTTAGTAGCTAATATACAATTCAACTACTACAATTCTATATGAAAAACTGATTATAATAATATTTCGCGTTCAAACTTTTATACAATATTTTACAAACTTACAATACCGCTTATTTTACATAAAGCATGAAATATAGCACACAATAACTTTGATACAAGATAGTTGTGAAGATAATTCTAGCTAGTACACAAGTCGTTTAGCAAAGGCAATAAAGACACGTAATTCATACGTCCAGAAACAAGTCATGCATTCTGGTTTTACTAGGATTACTTCCCATCCTTGGTCTTGTGGAACATAACCGTTATGGTCGTTGATAAGACAGTGTGTTGTAACGTTGTCAAAGGGACGAGGGTTACGTAATGTCCAACAGTCCCGTAACAATCTAAAAACCTCATTTCTTACCCCAATTACCGACTCCGTCACTTGTGGGAACGTTTTGTTTAATAGTTGTAGCCCGATGTTCTTGTTCTCACTTTGGTGAGAAGCGAACATTACTAATCCGTAAGCATAACATGCTTCTTTATGTTGCATGTTAGCCGCTTTTTCTAAATCACGAAGTCCAATATTCGGATATATTGAGTCAAAATAATTTCTTAACCCATTGCGTAAAATAGCATTTGGGTTCCCCGCAATAAATGCGTCAAAGTAAACACATCGTAACTTATGGATTTCCCAATGTGATATCCCCCATCTTTCGAACGAAAGCCTTTTATAAACCAAGGCATTCTTGGAACGTTCTTCGAATGTCTTACAAACTGATCTCGCCTTAAATAGTTGTGCCGAAGAATTCTGACCGACTCTAGACAAGATTTCATCAATCATGTCTCCGGGTAGGTCTCTTAAAATATTGGGTTGTCTATCCATTTAGTGTTTTTATACTGTAAAATAGACAAGAGTTAGATTCATAAAAAAAATACTTATTAATACAAGCAATTTTTACATATATCATAAAGCATAAGCACACCATATTACATATATTACACCACACGAATACAACTATCTTATTCCAACTCGCTCGTTTCTTCTTCTTCGGTTTTGGTTCGTTTTGACAAGTTTCTAGGGATATATGATGTTCCCCTAATACTAACTGTCATTTTCCACAACGGTTTAGAAAAACCTGGTGGTTTAGAGGTTCCCGGGTCATTGTTACAACTTAAGGACTTCGGGGGTTGACGATACATATAAAGTTCATCGGGGTTGGAATTAGATTTCTCTATTTTTATGCCCTTTCCCTTATTATTTTCTTTTGCCTTTTTAAATTCAGTTGGGGTAATTTCTATAACATCATCGGAATTCTCGTCGGAATCCGATTCATCGGAGAATTGGTAAACCTCCCAATATTTTGCTTCCTTGGCGGAAACACCATTGACCATGATTAACCTTGGTTGGTTGGTTGAGGATTTTCTTTTACTTAACCGTTTTATTATTTCCCCCACCGGTTCTACTTCTTCATCCGGTTCCGATTCTTCTTCCGGTTCTGATTCTTCTTCCGGTTCCTCTTCGGGAACTTGTGAATCAGTCCATGAATCTTTCCAATTTACATTTGACTCTTCATTATTATTAGGTGAGTCAATGGGACTTGTTCTAGAGGTAGACATCTATCACATAATATCAAACGCGTTAAGAGATTAATATATCACATAATATTCACATGTTAAAAATATATAGTTTCCAACAAAATTTGTTAAGAAATTATTTTTCAAGTAAACACGGTCGAAGTCCAGACTCACTAATGCATCCTAACAAACTCGATAAGACACACTAATGCAAAATTCTAGTTCTCTAAGACCAACGCTCGGATACCAACTGAAATGTCCCGTTCTTATTGATTAAAAACGTTCCATATTAATTGATTTCGTTGCGAGGTTTTGACCTCTATATGAGACGTTTTTCAAAGACTGCATTCATTTTTAAAACAAACCATAACCTTTATTTCATAGATAAAGGTTTTAAAAAGCTTTACGTAGATTATCAAATAATGATAATCTAAAATATCCTGTTTACACACGACCATTACATAATGGTTTACAATACAAATATGTTACAACAAAATAAGTTTCTTGAATGCAGTTTTTACACAATATCATACAAGCATGGACTCCAAATCTCGTCCTTATTTAAGTATGCTACAACGGAAGCTCTTAATAATCACCTGAGAATAAACATGCTTAAAATTTCAACAAAAATGTTGGTGAGTTATAGGTTTAACCTATATATATCAAATCATAATAATAGACCACAAGATTTCATATTTCAATACACATCCCATACATAGAGATAAAAATCATTCATATGGTGAACACCTGGTAACCGACATTAACAAGATGCATATATAAGAATATCCCCATCATTCCGGGACACCCTTCGGATATGATATAAATTTCGAAGTACTAAAGCATCCGGTACTTTGGATGAGGTTTGTTAGGCCCAATAGATCTATCTTTAGGATTCGCGTCAATTAGGGTGTCTGTTCCCTAATTCTTAGATTACCAGACTTAATAAAAAGGGGCATATTCGATTTCGATAATTCAACCATAGAATGTAGTTTCACGTACTTGTATCTATTTTGTAAATCATTTATAAAACCTGCATGTATTCTCATCCCAAAAATATTAGATTTTTAAAAGTGGGACTATAACTCACTTTCACAGATTTTTACTTCGTCGGGAAGTAAGACTTGGCCACTGGTTGATTCACGAACCTATAACAATATATACATATATATCAAAGTATGTTCAAAATATATTTACAACACTTTTAATATATTTTGATGTTTTAAGTTTATTAAGTCAGCTGTCCTCGTTAGTAACCTACAACTAGTTGTCCACAGTTAGATATACAGAAATAAATCGATAAATATTATCTAGAATAAATCCACGACCCAATGTATACGTATCTCAGTATTGATCACAACTCAAACTATATATATTTTGGAATCAACCTCAACCCTGTATAGCTAACTCCAACATTCACATATAGAGTGTCTATGGTTGTTCCGAAATATATATAGATGTGTCGACATGATAGGTCGAAACATTGTATACGTGTCTATGGTATCTCAAGATTACATAATATACAATACAAGTTGATTAAGTTATGGTTGGAATAGATTTGTTACCAATTTTCACGTAGCTAAAATGAGAAAAATTATCCAATCTTGTTTTACCCATAACTTCTTCATTTTAAATCCGTTTTGAGTGAATCAAATTGCTATGGTTTCATATTGAACTCTATTTTATGAATCTAAACAGAAAAAGTATAGGTTTATAGTCGGAAAAATAAGTTACAAGTCGTTTTTGTAAAGGTAGTCATTTCAGTCGAAAGAACGACGTCTAGATGACATTTTAGAAAACATACTTCCACTTTGAGTTTAACCATAATTTTTGGATATAGTTTCATGTTCATAATAAAAATCATTTTCTCAGAATAACAACTTTTAAATCAAAGTTTATCATAGTTTTTAATTAACTAACCCAAAACAGCCCGCGGTGTTACTACGACGGCGTAAATCCGGTTTTACGGTGTTTTTCGTGTTTCCAGGTTTTAAATCATTAAGTTAGCATATCA
The DNA here is from genome assembly GCF_046630445.1 of Rutidosis leptorrhynchoides. Taxonomy (NCBI): domain Eukaryota; kingdom Viridiplantae; phylum Streptophyta; class Magnoliopsida; order Asterales; family Asteraceae; genus Rutidosis; species Rutidosis leptorrhynchoides. The sequence goes on along the minus strand of NC_092340.1, from coordinate 374,821,343 downwards.
TATAGATATAGAACATGTGTTTAGTTGATTTTAAAATTCAAGTTAGAAGGATTAACTTTTGTTTGCGAACAAGTTTAGAATTAACTAAACTATGTTCTAGTGATTACAAGTTTAAACCTTCGAATAAGATAGCTTTATATGTATGAATCGAATGATGTTATGAACATCATTACTACCTTAAGTTCCTTGGATAAACCTACTGGAAAAGAGAAAAATGGATCTAGCTTCAACGGATCCTTGGATGGCTCGAAGTTCTTGAAGCAGAATCATGACACGAAAACAAGTTCAAGTAAGATCATCACTTGAAATAAGATTGTTATAGTTATAGAAATTGAACCAAAGTTTGAATGATCACCTTACAAGATTGGAAGTGAGCTAGCAAACTTGAAAGTATTCTTGATTTTATGTAACTAGAACTTGTAAAATATATGAAGAACACTTAGAACTTGAAGATAGAACTTGAGAGAGATCAATTAGATGAAGAAAATTGAAGAATGAAAGTGTTTGTAGGTGTTTTTGGTCGTTGGTGTATGGATTAGATATAAAGGATATGTAATTTTGTTTTCATGTAAATAAGTCATGAATGATTACTCATATTTTTGTAATTTTATGAGATATTTCATGCTAGTTGCCAAATGATGGTTCCCACATGTGTTAGGTGACTCACATGGGCTGCTAAGAGCTGATCATTGGAGTGTATATACCAATAGTACATACATCTAAAAGCTGTGTATTGTACGAGTACGAATACGGGTGCATACGAGTAGAATTGTTGATGAAACTGTACGAGGATGTAATTGTAAGCATTTTTGTTAAGTATGAAATGTCCCGTTCTTATTGATTAAAAACGTTCCATATTAATTGATTTCGTTGCGAGGTTTTGACCTCTATATGAGACGTTTTTCAAAGACTGCATTCATTTTTAAACAAACCATAACCTTTATTTCATCAATAAAGGTTTAAAAAGTTTTACGTAGATTATCAAATAATGATAATCTAAAATATCCTGTTTACACACGACCATTACAGAATGGTTTACAATACAAATATGTTACAACAAAATAAGTTTCTTGAATGCAGTTTTTACACCATATCATACAAGCATGGACTCCAAATCTTGTCCTTATTTAAGTATGCGACAGCGGAAGCTCTTAATAATCACCTGAGAATAAACATGCTTAAAACGTCAACAAAAATTTTGGTGAGTTATAGGTTTAACCTATATATATCAAATCGTAACAATAGACCACAAGATTTCATATTTCAATACACATCCCATACATAGAGATAAAAATCATTCATATGGTGAACACCTGGTAACCGACAATAACAAGATGCATATATAAGAATATCCCCATCATTCCGGGACACCCTTCGGATATGATATAAATTTCGAAGTACTAAAGCATCCGGTACTTTGGATGGGGTTTGTTAGGCCCAATAGATCTATCTTTAGGATTCGCGTCAATTAGGGTGTCTGTTCCCTAATTCTTAGATTACCAGACTTAATAAAAAGGGGCATATTCGATTTCGATAATTCAACCATAGAATGTAGTTTCACGTACTTGTGTCTATTTTGTAAATCATTTATAAAACCTGCATGTATTCTCATCCCAAAAATATTAGATTTTAAAAGTGGGACTATAACTCACTTTCACAGATTTTTACTTCGTCGGGAAGTAAGACTTGGCCACTGGTTGATTCACGAACCTATAACAATATATACATATATATCAAAGTATGTTCAAAATATATTTACAACACTTTTAATATATTTTGATGTTTTAAGTTTATTAAGTCAGCTGTCCTCGTTAGTAACCTACAACTAGTTGTCCACAGTTAGATGTACAGAAATAAATTGATAAATATTATCTTGAATCAATCCACGACCCAGTGTATACGTATCTCAGTATTGATCACAACTCAAACTATATATATTTTGGAATCAACCTCAACCCTGTATAGCTAACTCCAACATTCACATATAGAGTGTCTATGGTTGTTCCGAAATATATATAGATGTGTCGACATGATAGGTCGAAACATTGTATACGTGTCTATGGTATCTCAAGATTACATAATATATAATACAAGTTGATTAAGTTATGGTTGGAATAGATTTGTTACCAATTTTCACGTAGCTAAAATGAGAAAAATTATCCAATCTTGTTTTACCCATAACTTCTTTATTTTAAATCCGTTTTGAGTGAATCAAATTGCTATGGTTTCATATTGAACTCTATTTTATGAATCTAAACAAAAAAAGTATAGGTTTCTAGTCGGAAAAATAAGTTACAAGTCGTTTTTGTAAAGGTAGTCATTTCAGTCGAAAGAACGACGTCTAGATGACCATTTTAGAAAACATACTTCCACTTTGAGTTTAACCATAATTTTTGGATATAGTTTCATGTTCATAATAAAACTCATTTTCTCAGAATAACAACTTTTAAATCAAAGTTTATCATAGTTTTTAATTAACTAACCCAAAACAGCCCGCGGTGTTACTACGACGGCGTAAATCCGGTTTTACGGTGTTTTTTCGTGTTTCCAGGTTTTAAATCATTAAGTTAGCATATCATATAGATATAGAACATGTGTTTAGTTAATTTTAAAAGTCAAGTTAGAAGGATTAACTTTTGTTTGCGAACAAGTTTAGAATTAACTAAACTATGTTCTAGTGATTACAAGTTTAAACCTTCGAATAAGATAGCTTTATATGTATGAATCGAATGATGTTATGAACATCATTACTACCTTAAGTTCCTTGGATGAACCTACTGGAAAAGAGAAAAAATGGATCTAGCTTCAATGGATCCTTGGATGGCTCAAAGTTCTTGAAGCAAAATCATGACACGAAAACAAGTTCAAGTAAGATCATCACTTGAAATAAGATTGTTATAGTTATAGAAATTGAACCAAAGTTTGAATATGATTATTACCTTATATTAGAATGATAACCTACTGTAAGAAACAAAGATTTCTTGAGGTTGGATGATCACCTTACAAGATTGGAAGTGAGCTAGCAAACTTGAAAGTATTCTTGATTTTATGAAACTAGAACTTTTGGAATTTATGAAGAACACTTAGAACTTGAAGATAGAACTTGAGAGAATTCAATTAGATGAAGAAAATTGAAGAATGAAAGTGTTTGTAGGTGTTTTTGGTCGTTGGTGTATGGATTAGATATAAAGGATATGTAATTTTGTTTTCATGTAAATAAGTCATGAATGATTACTCATATTTTTGTAATCTTATGAGATATTTCATGCTAGTTGCCAAATGATGGTTCCCACATGTGTTAGGTGACTCACATGGGCTGCTAAGAGCTGATCATTGGAGTGTATATACCAATAGTACATACATCTAAAAGCTGTGTATTGTACGAGTACGAATACGGGTGCATACGAGTAGAATTGTTGATGAAACTGAACGAGAATGTAATTGTAAGCATTTTTGTTAAGTAGAAGTATTTTGATAAGTGTATTGAAGTCTTTCAAAAGTTTATAAATACATATTAAAACACTACATGTATATACATTTTAACTGAGTCGTTAAGTCATCGTTAGTCGTTACATGTAAGTGTTGTTTTGAAACCTTTAGGTTAACGATCTTGTTAAATGTTGTTAACCCAATGTTTATAATAACAAAAGAGATTTTAAATTATTATATTATCATGATATTATGATGTACGAATATCTCTTAATATGATATATATACATTAAATGTCGTTACAACGATAAACGTTACATATATGTCTCGTTTCAAAATCATTAAGTTAGTAGTCTTGTTTTTACATATGTAGTTCATTGTTAATATAATTAATGATATGTTTACTTATCATAATATCATGTTAACTATATATATAACCATATATATGTCATCATATAGTTTTTTTACAAGTTTTAACGTTCGTGAATCACCGGTCAACTTGGGTGGTCAATTGTCTATATGAAACCTATTTCAATTAATCAAGTCTTAACAAGTTTGATTGCTTAACATGTTGGAAACATTTAATCATGTAAACATCAATCTCAATTAATATATATAAACATGGAAAAGTTCGGGTCACTACAGTACCTACCCGTTAAATAAATTTCGTCCCGAAATTTTAAGCTGTTGAAGGTGTTGACGAATCTTCTGGAAATAGATGCGGGTATTTCTTCTTCATCTGATCTTCACGCTCCCAGGTGAACTCGGGTCCTCTACGAGCATTCCATCGAACCTTAACAATTGGTATCTTGTTTTGCTTAAGTCTTTTAACCTCACGATCCATTATTTCGACGGGTTCTTCGATGAATTGGAGTTTTTCGTTGATTTGGATTTCATCTAACGGAATAGTGAGATCTTCTTTAGCAAAACATTTCTTTAAATTCGAGACGTGGAAAGTGTTATGTACAGCCGCGAGTTGTTGAGGTAACTCTAGTCGGTAAGCTACTGGTCCGACACGATCAATAATCTTGAATGGTCCAATATACCTTGGATTTAATTTCCCTCGTTTACCAAATCGAACAACGCCTTTCCAAGGTGCAACTTTAAGCATGACCATCTCTCCAATTTCAAATTCTATATCTTTTCTTTTAATGTCAGCGTAGCTCTTTTGTCGACTTTGGGCGGTTTTCAACCGTTGTTGAATTTGGATGATCTTCTCGGTAGTTTCTTGTATAATCTCCGGACCCGTAATCTGTCTATCCCCCACTTCACTCCAACAAATCGGAGACCTGCACTTTCTACCATAAAGTGCTTCAAACGGCGCCATCTCAATGCTTGAATGGTAGCTGTTGTTGTAGGAAAATTCTGCTAACGGTAGATGTCGATCCCAACTGTTTCCGAAATCAATAACACATGCTCGTAGCATGTCTTCAAGCGTTTGTATCGTCCTTTCGCTCTGCCCATCAGTTTGTGGATGATAGGCAGTACTCATGTCTAGACGAGTTCCTAATGCTTGCTGTAATGTCTGCCAGAATCTTGAAATAAATCTGCCATCCCTATCAGAGATAATAGAGATTGGTATTCCATGTCTGGAGACGACTTCCTTCAAATACAGTCGTGCTAACTTCTCCATCTTGTCATCTTCTCTTATTGGTTGGAAGTGTGCTGATTTGGTGAGACGATCAACTATTACCCAAATAGTATCAAAACCACTTGCAGTCCTTGGCAATTTAGTGATGAAATCCATGGTAATGTTTTCCCATTTCCATTCCGGGATTTCGTGTTGTTGAAGTAGACCTGATGGTTTCTGATGCTCAGCTTTGACCTTAGAACACGTCAAACATTCTCCTACGTATTTAGCAACATCGGCTTTCATACCCGGCCACCAAAAATGTTTCTTGAGATCCTTGTACATCTTCCCCGTTCCAGGATGTATTGAGTATCTGGTTTTATGAGCTTCTCTAAGTACCATTTCTCTCATATCTCCAAATTTTGGTACCCAAATCCTTTCAGCCCTATACCGGGTTCCGTCTTCCCGAATATTAAGATGCTTCTCCGATCCTTTGGGTATTTCATCCTTTAAATTTCCCTCTTTTAAAACTCCTTGTTGCGCCTCCTTTATTTGAGTAGTAATGTTATTATGAATCATTATATTCATAGATTTTACTCGAATGGGTTCTCTGTCCTTCCTGCTCAAGGCATCGGCTACCACATTTGCCTTCCCCGGGTGGTAACGAATCTCAAAGTCGTAATCATTCAATAATTCAATCCACCTACGCTGCCTCATATTCAGTTGTTTCTGATTAAATATGTGTTGAAGACTTTTGTGGTCGGTATATATAATACTTTTGACCCCATATAAGTAGTGCCTCCAAGTCTTTAATGCAAAAACAACCGCGCCTAATTCCAAATCATGCGTCGTATAATTTTGTTCGTGAATCTTCAATTGTCTAGACGCATAAGCAATCACCTTCGTTCGTTGCATTAATACACAACCGAGACCTTGCTTTGATGCATCACAATAAATCACAAAATCATCATTCCCTTCAGGCAATGACAATATAGGTGCCGTAGTTAGCTTTTTCTTCAATAACTGAAACGCTTTCTCTTGTTCATCATTCCATTCAAATTTCTTCCCTTTATGCGTTAATGCAGTCAAGGGTTTTGCTATTCTGGAAAAGTCTTGGATGAACCTTCTGTAGTAACCAGCTAGTCCTAAAAACTGGCGTATGTGTTTCGGAGTTTTCGGGGTTTCCCACTTTTCAACAGTTTCTATCTTTGCCGGATCCACCTTAATACCTTCTTTGTTCACTATGTGACCGAGGAATTGAACTTCTTCCAACCAAAATGCACACTTTGAAAACTTAGCGTACAATTCTTCCTTCCTCAATACTTCTAACACCTTTCTCAAATGTTCACCGTGTTCTTGGTCATTCTTTGAGTAAATAAGTATGTCATCAATGAAAACAATGACAAACTTGTCAAGGTATGGTCCACACACTCGGTTCATAAGGTCCATGAACACAGCTGGTGCATTAGTTAAACCAAACGGCATGACCATAAACTCGTAATGACCGTAACGTGTTCTGAAAGCAGTCTTTGGAATATCATCTTCTTTCACCCGCATTTGATGATACCCGGAACGTAAGTCAATCTTTGAATAAACAGACGAGCCTTGTAGTTGATCAAATAAGTCGTCGATTCTCGGTAGTGGGTAGCGGTTCTTGATGGTAAGTTTGTTCAACTCTCGGTAGTCGATACACAACCTGAATGTACCATCTTTCTTCTTGACAAACAAAACAGGAGCTCCCCACGGTGATGTGCTTGGTCGAATGAAACCACGCTCTAAAAGTTCTTGTAATTGGCTTTGCAGTTCTTTCATCTCGCTGGGTGCGAGTCTGTAAGGAGCACGAGCTATTGGTGCAGCTCCTGGTACAAGATCTATTTGAAATTCAACGGATCGATGTGGGGGTAATCCCGGTAATTCTTTCGGAAATACATCGGGAAATTCTTTTGCAATGGGAACATCATTGATGCTCTTTTCTTCAGTTTGTACTTTCTCGACGTGTGCTAGAACAGCATAGCAACCTTTTCTTATTAGTTTTTGTGCCTTCAAATTACTAATAAGATGTAGCTTCGTGTTGCCCTTTTCTCCGTACACCATTAAGGGTTTTCCTTTTTCTCGTATAATGCGAATTGCATTTTTGTAACAAACGATCTCCGCTTTCACTTCTTTCAACCAGTCCATACCGATTATCACATCAAAACTCCCTAACTCTACTGGTATCAAATCAATCTTAAATGTTTCGCTAACCAGTTTAATTTCTCGATTCCGACATATATTATCTGCTGAAATTAATTTACCATTTGCTAATTCGAGTAAAAATTTACTATCCAAAGGCGTCAATGGACATCTTAATTTAGCACAAAAATCTCTACTCATATAGCTTCTATCCGCACCCGAATCAAATAAAACGTAAGCAGATTTATTGTCAATAAGAAACGTACCCGTAACAAGCTCCGGGTCTTCCTGTGCCTCTACCGCATTAATATTGAAAACTCTTCCACGGCCTTGTCCATTCGTGTTCTCCTGGTTCGGGCAATTTCTAATAATGTGGCCTGGTTTTCCACATTTATAACAAACTACATTGGCATAACTTGCTCCGACACTACTTGCTCCGCCATTACTCGTTCCGACACCATTTGTTCCTTTCGTTCTATTAACCCCTGGTCCGTAGACCTCACACTTCGCCGCGCTATGACCATTTCTTTTACACTTGTTGCAAAATTTGGTGCAGAACCCTGAGTGATTCTTTTCACACCTTTGGCATAGCTGCTTCTGATTGTTGTTGTTGTTGCGGTTATTATTGTTGTTGGGATGATTGTTGTAGTTGCTGTTGTTGTTGTTGTTGTTGTTGTTGTTGGGCCGTTTGTTGTAGTTGCGATTGATGTTGCGATTGTTGGGATAATTGTTGCGATTATTGTTGTAATTGCTGTTGTTGTTGTATTGGTGATTCTTATCACCGTTTTCCTCCCACTTTCTTTTGACTTGCTTCACATTGGCCTCTTCAGCAGTCTGTTCTTTAATTCTTTCTTCAATCTGGTTCACTAGTTTGTGAGCCATTCTACATGCCTGTTGTATGGAGGCGGGCTCGTGTGAACTTATATCTTCTTTGATTCTTTCCGGTAATCCTTTCACAAACGTGTCGATCTTCTCTTCCTCATCTTCGAATGCTCCCGGACACAATAGGCACAATTCTGTGAATCGTCTTTCGTACGTGGTAATATCAAATCCTTGGGTTCGTAACCCTCTAAGTTCTGTCTTGAGCTTATTGACCTCGGTTCTGGGACGGTACTTCTCGTTCATCAAGTGCTTGAATGCTGACCACGGTAGTGCGTACGCATCATCTTGTCCCACTTGCTCTAGATAGGTATTCCACCATGTTAACGCAGAACCTGTGAAGGTATGCGTAGCGTACTTCACTTTGTCCTCTTCAGTACACTTACTTATGGCAAACACCGATTCAACCTTCTCGGTCCACCGTTTCAATCCGATCGGTCCTTCGGTTCCATCAAATTCCAAAGGTTTGCAGGCAGTGAATTCTTTGTAGGTGCATCCTACACGATTTCCTGTACTGCTAGATCCAAGGTTATTGTTGGTATGTAGCGCAGCCTGTACTGCGGCTATGTTTGAAGCTAGAAAAGTACGGAATTCCTCTTCATTCATATTCACGGTGTGTCGAGTAGTCGGTGCCATTTCCTTCAAAATAGTTAAATGGAACAAGTTAATCATACAGAATATTAAGAGTAGTTAATAGTATTTCGTAGCATAATATGAACTCATTTATAAAAGCTTTTTCTTCATATTAGCGTTTTATAAGTTTAAATTCGGGTAGTACCTACCCGTTAAGTTCATACTTAGTAGCTAATATACAATTCAACTACTACAATTCTATATGAAAAACTGATTGTAATAATATTTCGCGTTCAAACTTTTATACAATATTTTACAAACTTACAATACCGCTTATTTTACATAAAGCATGAAATATAGCACACAATAACTTTGATACAAGATAGTTGTGAAGACAATTCTAGCTAGTACACAAGTCGTTCGGCAAAGGCAATAAAGACACGTAATTCATACGTCCAGAAACAAGTCATGCATTCTGGTTTTACTAGGACTACTTCCCATCCTTGGTCTTGTGCAACATAACCGTTATGGCCGTTGATAAGACAGCGTGTTGTAACGTCATCAAAGGGACGAGGGTTACGTAATGTCCAACAGTCCCGTAATAATCTAAAAACCTCATTTCTTACCCCAATTACCGACTCCGTCACTTGTGGAAACGTTTTGTTTAATAGTTGTAGCCCGATGTTCTTGTTCTCACTTTGGTGAGAAGCGAACATTACTAATCCGTAAGCATAACATGCTTCTTTATGTTGCATGTTAGCCGCTTTTTCTAAATCACGAAGTCCAATATTCGGATATATTGAGTCAAAATAATTTCTTAACCCGTTGCGTAAAATAGCATTTGGGTTCCCCGCAATATATGCGTCAAAGTAAACACATCGTAACTTATGGGTTTCCCAATGTGATATCCCCCATCTTTCAAACGAAAGTCTCTTATAAACCAAGACATTCTTGGAACGTTCTTCGAATGTCTTACAAACTGATCTCGCCTTAAATAGTTGTGCCGAAGAATTCTGGCCGACTCTAGACAAGATTTCATCAATCATGTCTCCGGGTAGGTCTCTTAAAATATTGGGTTGTCTATCCATTTTGTGTTTTTAAACTGTAAAATAGACAAGAGTTAGTTTCATAAAAAAAAAATACTTATTAATACAAGCAATTTTTACATATATCATAAAGCATAAGAACACTATATTACATATATTACACCACACGAATACAACTATCTTATTCCGACTCGCTCGTTTCTTCTTCTTCGGTTTTGGTTCGTTTTGCCAAGTTTCTAGGGATATATGATGTTCCCCTAATACGAGCCGTCGTTGTCCACATTGGTTTAGAAAAACCTGGTGGTTTAGAGGTTCCCGGGTCATTGTTACAACTTAAGGACTTCGGGGGTTGACGATACATATAAAGTTCATCGGGGTTGGAATTAGATTTCTCTATTTTTATGCCCTTTCCCTTATTATTTTCTTTTGCCTTTTTAAATTCAGTTGGGGTAATTTCTATAACATCATCGGAATTCTCGTCGGAATCCGATTCATCGGAGAATTGGTAATCCTCCCAATATTTTGCTTCCTTGGCGGAAACACCATTGACCATAATTAACCTTGGTCGGTTGGTTGAGGATTTTCTTTTACTTAACCGTTTTATTATTTCCCCCACCGGTTCTATTTCTTCATCCGGTTCCGATTCTTCTTCTGGTTCCGATTCTTCTTCCGGTTCCGACTCTTCTTCCGGTTCCTCTTCGGGAACTTGTGAATCAGTCCACGAATCATTCCAATTTACATTTGACTCTTCATTATTATTAGGTGAGTCAATGGGACTTGTTCTAGAGGTAGACATCTATCACATAATATCAAACGCGTTAAGAGATTAATATATCACATAATATTCACATGTTAAAAATATATAGTTTCCAACAAAATTTGTTAAGCAATCATTTTTCAAGTAAACACGGTCGAAGTCCAGACTCACTAATGCATCCTAACAAACTCGATAAGACACACTAATGCAAAATTCTGGTTCTCTAAGACCAACGCTCTGATACCAACTGAAATGTCCCGTTCTTATTGATTAAAAACGTTCCATATTAATTGATTTCGTTGCGAGGTTTTGACCTCTATATGAGACGTTTTTCAAAGACTGCATTCATTTTTAAACAAACCATAACCTTTATTTCATCAATAAAGGTTTAAAAAGTTTTACGTAGATTATCAAATAATGATAATCTAAAATATCCTGTTTACACACGACCATTACAGAATGGTTTACAATACAAATATGTTACAACAAAATAAGTTTCTTGAATGCAGTTTTTACACCATATCATACAAGCATGGACTCCAAATCTTGTCCTTATTTAAGTATGCGACAGCGGAAGCTCTTAATAATCACCTGAGAATAAACATGCTTAAAACGTCAACAAAAATTTTGGTGAGTTATAGGTTTAACCTATATATATCAAATCGTAACAATAGACCACAAGATTTCATATTTCAATACACATCCCATACATAGAGATAAAAATCATTCATATGGTGAACACCTGGTAACCGACAATAACAAGATGCATATATAAGAATATCCCCATCATTCCGGGACACCCTTCGGATATGATATAAATTTCGAAGTACTAAAGCATCCGGTACTTTGGATGGGGTTTGTTAGGCCCAATAGATCTATCTTTAGGATTCGCGTCAATTAGGGTGTCTGTTCCCTAATTCTTAGATTACCAGACTTAATAAAAAGGGGCATATTCGATTTCGATAATTCAACCATAGAATGTAGTTTCACGTACTTGTGTCTATTTTGTAAATCATTTATAAAACATGCATGTATTCTCATCCCAAAAATATTAGATTTTAAAAGTGGGACTATAACTCACTTTCACAGATTTTTACTTCGTCGGGAAGTAAGACTTGGCCACTGGTTGATTCACGAACCTATAACAATATATACATATATATCAAAGTATGTTCAAAATATATTTACAACACTTTTAATATATTTTGATGTTTTAAGTTTATTAAGTCAGCTGTCCTCGTTAGTAACCTACAACTAGTTGTCCACAGTTAGATGTACAGAAATAAATCGATAAATATTATCTTGAATCAATCCACGACCCAGTGTATACGTATCTCAGTATTGATCACAACTCAAACTATATATATTTTGGAATCAACCTCAACCCTGTATAGCTAACTCCAACATTCACATATAGAGTGTCTATGGTTGTTCCGAAATATATATAGATGTGTCGACATGATAGGTCAAAACATTGTATACGTGTCTATGGTATCTCAAGATTACATAATATATAATACAAGTTGATTAAGTTATGGTTGGAATAGATTTGTTACCAATTTTCACGTAGCTAAAATGAGAAAAATTATCCAATCTTGTTTTACCCATAACTTCTTTATTTTAAATCCGTTTTGAGTGAATCAAATTGCTATGGTTTCATATTGAACTCTATTTTATGAATCTAAACAAAAAAAGTATAGGTTTCTAGTCGGAAAAATAAGTTACAAGTCGTTTTTGTAAAGGTAGTCATTTCAGTCGAAAGAACGACGTCTAGATGACCATTTTAGAAAACATACTTCCACTTTGAGTTTAACCATAATTTTTGGATATAGTTTCATGTTCATAATAAAACTCATTTTCTCAGAATAACAACTTTTAAATCAAAGTTTATCATAGTTTTTAATTAACTAACCCAAAACAGCCCGCGGTGTTACTACGACGGCGTAAATCCGGTTTTACGGTGTTTTTTCGTGTTTCCAGGTTTTAAATCATTAAGTTAGCATATCATATAGATATAGAACATGTGTTTAGTTAATTTTAAAAGTCAAGTTAGAAGGATTAACTTTTGTTTGCGAACAAGTTTAGAATTAACTAAACTATGTTCTAGTGATTACAAGTTTAAACCTTCGAATAAGATAGCTTTATATGTATGAATCGAATGATGTTATGAACATCATTACTACCTTAAGTTCCTTGGATGAACCTACTGGAAAAGAGAAAAAATGGATCTAGCTTCAATGGATCCTTGGATGGCTCAAAGTTCTTGAAGCAAAATCATGACACGAAAACAAGTTCAAGTAAGATCATCACTTGAAATAAGATTGTTATAGTTATAGAAATTGAACCAAAGTTTGAATATGATTATTACCTTATATTAGAATGATAACCTACTGTAAGAAACAAAGATTTCTTGAGGTTGGATGATCACCTTACAAGATTGGAAGTGAGCTAGCAAACTTGAAAGTATTCTTGATTTTATGAAACTAGAACTTTTGGAATTTATGAAGAACACTTAGAACTTGAAGATAGAACTTGAGAGAATTCAATTAGATGAAGAAAATTGAAGAATGAAAGTGTTTGTAGGTGTTTTTGGTCGTTGGTGTATGGATTAGATATAAAGGATATGTAATTTTGTTTTCATGTAAATAAGTCATGAATGATTACTCATATTTTTGTAATCTTATGAGATATTTCATGCTAGTTGCCAAATGATGGTTCCCACATGTGTTAGGTGACTCACATGGGCTGCTAAGAGCTGATCATTGGAGTGTATATACCAATAGTACATACATCTAAAAGCTGTGTATTGTACGAGTACGAATACGGGTGCATACGAGTAGAATTGTTGATGAAACTGAACGAGAATGTAATTGTAAGCATTTTTGTTAAGTAGAAGTATTTTGATAAGTGTATTGAAGTCTTTCAAAAGTGTATAAATACATATTAAAACACTACATGTATATACATTTTAACTGAGTCGTTAAGTCATCGTTAGTCGTTACATGTAAGTGTTGTTTTGAAACCTTTAGGTTAACGATCTTGTTAAATGTTGTTAACCCAATGTTTATAATAACAAAAGAGATTTTAAATTATTATATTATCATGATATTATGATGTACGAATATCTCTTAATATGATATATATACATTAAATGTCGTTACAACGATAAACGTTACATATATGTCTCGTTTCAAAATCATTAAGTTAGTAGTCTTGTTTTTACATATGTAGTTCATTGTTAATATAATTAATGATATGTTTACTTATCATAATATCATGTTAACTATATATATAACCATATATATGTCATCATATAGTTTTTTTACAAGTTTTAACGTTCGTGAATCACCGGTCAACTTGGGTGGTCAATTGTCTATATGAAACCTATTTCAATTAATCAAGTCTTAACAAGTTTGATTGCTTAACATGTTGGAAACATTTAATCATGTAAACATCAATCTCAATTAATATATATAAACATGGAAAAGTTCGGGTCACTACAAAGTAGAAGTATTTTGATAAGTGTCTTGAAGTCTTTCAAAAGTGTATGAATACATATTAAAACACTACATGTATATACATTTTAACTTAGTCGTTAAGTCATCGTTAGTCGTTACATGTAAATGTTGTTTTGAAACCTTTAGGTTAACGATCTTGTTGAATGTTGTTAACCCATTGTTTATTATAACAAATGAGATGTTAAATTGTTATATTATCATGATATTATGATATATAATATATCTCAGTATGATGTATATACAGTTAAATGTCGTTACAACGATAATCGTTACATATATGTCTCGTTTCGAAATCATTAAGTTAGTAGTCTTATTTTTACATATGTATTTCATTGTTAATACACTTAATAATATATTTACTTATCATTTAACATAATTAACCAAGTGTCTCAATATCTTAATATGATTCATATGTACCTAGTAAGACGTTGTTATAACGATAATCGTTATATATATCGTTTTCGAGTTTCTTAAATTAATAGTCTCATTTTTATGTATATAACTCATTGTTAAAATACCTAATGAGATACATACTTATAATAAAAACATGTTAACTATATATATAACCATATATATGTCATCGTATAGTTTTTACAAGTTTTAACGTTCGTGAATCACTGGTTAACTTGGGTGGTCAATTGTCTATATGAAACATATTTCAATGAATCAAGTCTTAACAAGTTTGATTGCTTAACATGTTGGAAACATTTAATCATGTAAATATCAATCTCAATTAATATATATAAACATGGAAAAGTTCGGGTCACTACACATTAAATGTCGTTACAAAGATTATCGTTACATATATGTCTCGTTTCAAAATCATTAAGTTAGTAGTCTTGTTTTTACATATGTAGTTCATTGTTAATATACTTAATGATATGTTTACTTATCATAATATCATGTTAACTATATATATATATATATATATCCATATATATATATGTCATCATATAGTTTTTACAAGTTTTAACGTTCGTGAATCGCCGGTCAACTTGGGTGGTCAATTGTCTATATGAAACCTATTTCATTTAATCAATTCTTAACAAGTTTGATTGCTTAACATGTTAGAAACATTTAGTCATGTAAATATCAATCTCAATTAATATATATAAACATGGAAAAGTTCGGGTCACTACACCTAACCCCTAACCCCTAAACCCTAAACCCTAACCCCTAAACCCTAACCCCTAACCCCTAAACCCTAAACCCTAAACCCCTAACCCCTAAACCCCTAAACCCCTAAACCCTAAACCATAACCCGTAAACCCTAAACCCCTAACCCCTAAACCCCTAACCCCTAAACCCTAAACCATAAACACCAACCCCCAACCCCCAACCCCCAACCCTAACCCTAACCCCTAAACCCCTAACCCTAAACCCTAAACCCTAAACCCTAAACCCTAACCCCTAACCCCTAAACCCTAAACCCTAAACCCCAAACCCTAACCCCTAACCCCCAAACCCTAACCCTAAACCCTAACCCCTAAACCTTAAACCCTAAACCCATAAACCCTGAACCCCTAACCCTAAACCCCTAAACCCTAAATCCTAAACCCATCCTAAACCCTAAACCCCAAACCCTAACCCCTAAACCCTAAACCCTAAACCCTAACCCCTAAACCCTAAACCCTAAACCCTAAACCCTAAACCCTAAACCCCTAACCCCTAACCCCTAACCCCTAAACCCCTAACCCTAAACCCAAACCCCAAACCCCAAACCCTAAACCCCAAACCCTACACCCTAAACCCTACACCCTACACCCTAAACCCTAAACCCTAAACCCTACACCCTACACCCTACACCCTAAACCCTAAACCCTAAACCCTAAACGGTAGAGAGAGAAAATGGTGAAACCCTAAACCCTAAATTCCAATTTCTTTCCATGGCGTTCTTTAATTGGGCATATTTTAGGATGTTTTCGTTCTGGGGTTTCTAAATCACCGACTCCGGAGGTGGTTTTCTTAAGGTTACATGTTCGTGTAACGGTAGAGAGAGAAAATAGTGAAACCCTAAACCCTAATCCCTAAACCCTAAACCTAAACCCCAAACCCTAGAAAGAGAGAAATTGGAATAAGAAACCACTATTAAACCCTCTTAAGAACCCTGATAAAAAAAGTCCCAGAACAAAAAAGCCCCAAAATAAGCCAAAATAAAAAACTAAAAAAAAAAATTTCCACGTCACCTGATGACGTCATCATGATGACATGGCAGCTAGGGCTGATGTCAGCATGATGTCAGCCGTCAGACTGACAGGGCTGACGTCAGCCCTAGGGCTGACGTGGCATTTTTTTTATTTTTTTTTCCTTTGTTTAAATGGGCTTAGTTTAGGAACTTTTTCTTCTTGGAAATTTTTTAGAAAAAATCTTAAGACCGTTTTATAGTGGTTTCTTATTCG